>NC_138233.1:14247509-14555009 GCF_964197995.2 Scardinius erythrophthalmus | reverse complement strand
AGAGCTGATGAGTGAAAGGAGAAGAAAGAGGGCATGTTTGATTAAGACACTTGTTTTGACAATCATTCAAGTAATGAATGACTTGAAAAAATTGACATTTATACAATAGAGTGTGCTCTGATGTGCTCATAAATGCCTCATTGTTACCATTGTCATCAACATCATAATCATGAATAATGACATTAATTTTTGGGTGAACTATCCATTTAATTTCATTTGCTGTCATTAAGCTGTTTTATGTATATATCAGAATTATATCAATTACATTCATCATGGTCTATAGATATCATACTGCAACAATGGCAGTTGAGTAAAAATTCACAATAAAATCATCAGATTTTCACATATCTCAGCATCCCTGCATATGCATTATTTATTTTATTACTGTAATCTCGAAACAGACAGACTACAAATAAACTGATTACAAAGTTGAAATATACAGCAAAAACATTAGAGATATGCCAGTTAAAATTCTGGCCAATATCAATAAACAGATAATTGCTATAAAACAGAAAATATATACTATTTTATATAAATGAATTACAAAATAAAACAGTAAAAATTAAAATCTGCTACAACTTAATTTAGGCATCACAACATTATAATGTGCAACATGAAAATGGATGTTACTTAATTTTGATATTTGCTAAAGACCAGAAATAATGTATCATTGATGTTTTAAATAGTAGGCTAACTTTGAGCATTAATGACAGCAAAGATAAACCTAAATGGGGTAAATAAGCATGAACATTTAAATATCCAATATCAGCAGATATCAACAACAACAACAAAATCCAATAATGGCTGATAACAATCATGTAAATATAGCCTACCTAAAAAACAATGTGCAAAAAAAACAACAGGGGTTTCCAATGATATTCCAACTGTAACTGAGAGTGACAGAGAGAAAGAGAGAAAGAGGGAGAGAAACAGAGCACACATTCAGTCAACGGTGAGATGTACAGTTCCAGTGAGTGCACTGCAGACTAGGGATGCTAACGATTAATTGACGATCGATTAAGCAAGGTCATGCGTGTGCTGCTCAACCGCGAAACATGTAACGCCAGCAGACACAAGGAAAAATTATTAGAGTTATGTTTGGGACCATTTTACGTTAAAAGGCAATTCAGTATACACCTTCATGAATAAAAGTGAGTGTGCATTCGCAGCCTTTTGTTTTGTAATATTATGTTTATTTTGTGTAGGCCTATATACATCTGGTTTATCTCATAGGATGCATTTGGTTAAGAGTTAACACGGTATAAAGTGCACCGGTGATCATCTTCGGCGTGCGCAGCTCAAACAGCAATGCATGACTACTGACAAATAATAACTACGATTGGGACTGTCATATTACATAACACTACAAAGAAAATAATATTGAAATAAAACGTTTCAGCGTGTTGCTCCAGGAAGACCACATCCGTTAGACATTCTGACTTGCATGTAACATGTTCATGTTCACTTGTGCATTTGCGTAATTTTGTGCAGATATAATTTGTAATAAAATGCTTATTTTGTATATCTGATTAATCTTATATAAGATGTGTTTCGTTAAGTTAAACCCGCTAGCAAAGGGCTTCAAATTATCTGTGTTTATTCAGCGCTTCAACTTGCGCACCTCTCAAACAGCAATGTATGACTGATAATAACTATGATTAGGACTGTCATATTACATAACATTATAATGAGAACACTATTGTAATAAATCATTGTGAATTCATTGGCTTTAGTTGCAGTGTTTCAGCGCGTTGCTCCAGGAAGAGCACATTCACAAGAGAAGTTACACATTCTGACTTTTTAATAAGCACTGGCACACAGTGCTCCCGTTCTCTGTCTTCATCAGTTATGGTCTATGTTTAACAGTTTTGACTGATATGTAACTAGATATTTAGTTTGCTTTTATATTAATAGACTATCATTATCTATTATCATTCTTTCTTAAATATTCATTTATATCATATAAACAAATCTTTGAATATCTAATAAACATTTAAATTTCACAAACCTTGCAGACTTAGTCGAATCTATCGAAGCATTTTTAGCCTGCATGAACACGTTACTCTGTGCATGATGGTCAGTCCGTGTGAATTTAATGCGGACAGAAGAGTCCAGCTTCACCTGAGACGCATGATCAACAAACTATAAACCCTTGATTTCAAACTATACTGCGCTATATTATATACATCGGCTTTAAATCGACCACCCTGCTCTCTAAGATATCAGCATCAGCAATAAAACAATATATTTCGTGCATCACGAACAGTAAGCTTGTTGTGCTTGTTAAAGTTTTTGCTCTGCAGCCGTATCCATTTCGTAATATTTCCACAGAAATTACATTTTGGGAAATGTGTGTGCAAGTCCGAAAAAGAGTTTGGACAAAATAAAACTAAAAACCAGCCATAAATCGGAACCAGCCGGTTTTTGCTCCAAACACATGACCGGCAACCGTCCAGTTCCGGTTTATGGCCGGTTGACCGGTGCATCTCAAATTTGCACAGCAAAATTCCTTATTTTGCACTGAAATACCTTGCGCAAAATTGAATCTAGCCTTCAAACCAGCCACGCAGCTGCCCTGAACACGCAAAATACATCTAAGGACCATTCAGCTCCAAACGCCCTTAGCTCGAACCCACTCGAACATACGCCAATCACAAACAAACAGTCCCATCATTCCAGTAGCTTCAGCCAATCTGACTCTGTTCCTGGCTTATTGTACAGACTCAGTCTCCTGCAGAGCAGATGTGTGCTCCGTCAGTTTAAGCCCAAGATAAGGGAGGATTTACTGGCAGATAGAGAGTGATTGACGCAGCTCATGCAAGGTCAGCTCACCAAAATGAGGGCTCACAGAGGAAATGTGGGTATTCTGTCTACCGCAAAGAGCCTGTGTGTTTGTGACTGTGAGCCTGTGTCTGTGAGCCCTATGAAATCCGGTTGATTGTGTGGGTGAGATGTTCCAGCAATCTCTATGTGAGCAATTATGCATACGTTTAACTATTATTATGTTCTCCACTGGAGATAAGAACTTTCATTTTTATTACTCAACACAGAAATCAGCATATGCAATTAAAAAAAAGTGGAACACAAAATAACTGGCTCTTTAATAGCTAAAAAGAGCTAATTACTAATTTAATTAGTAATTAGCTATTTAAAAAAAATGAATTGCATCTATCCATCTGTCTATCCATCCATCTATCTATCCATCCATCTATCTCTAAGGCCTAACAAACCTGCAAACATCAGGGTTTTTAAACTTTTCAAACCTTTTTAAACCAAAAGGTTGCATACAAACTTTGATTTTTACAGTTAAAATAAAATTTCTTTTAAATCAATTCATTTGAATTCTATTTAATTCATTTTAAGTTCACCATAGACTGAGCAGGGTGAGAAAGAAATTTGAACCAAAAAAAAGAAAGAAGATGGAGAAGAAACAGGTAAACTCATAAAGCCAAAGTCTTCTGTCTCATGAGGTTCCACATATTAGGCTCGGTAGAGTATTTTTGAAAGACACCAAAGGCTACTGGCTTAGTCAAGGTCTCTTCTCCTAAAGAGCATCCTTTGAAAATTCACAGGTGACATGTAGCCAAGCAGAAAGCTCTAAAATTGTGCACTGATATTCCCTACAATGAGTAGCCTGGATTCGAAAGATGCAAAAACAAAATTAAAAAAACTGATCCCCCCCCCTGGAGATTTGAGCAGAGCTTCAATGGCAAACTGGTCTGTAGAAACAAGCTCAGTCCAGAAAGCCTCAGGACTGTGGATAAACCGACTGAAGAGTGTGTGATCTCTTCTCACCCTCTCTCAAGTGAAGACAGCTACAATTTGCACTTGAAATTAATTACCCAGATGTGAGGACGTGATTGACGTGGCGGCAGTTTCCTGGTGTCCGAGGCAGCGTAGAGAGGAGGCGTTCTCCAGAAGCCAGGAGCAGCTAGTGGAGCGGAAAGGAGAGGATGAGAAGACCTGGCAATTTGCGTATCCAGGGACCTACAGGAAGAAGAAGATCATATCGTCACCCTATTGCCGGAGAGAAGATGCGATAAGAGACTAAAGCGAACAGAAAATCAAACAGCTGCTCATTGCTTCCCCATGAAACTCTTAAATCTGGGCTGCATGCCAAGGCAATGTCTCACAAATGAAACTCAGCCCAGGATACCAAGCTTTCCCATTTCAGAGTTTGACAAGATGCTGCTGACCAGGCCTCCTTGTTGTGCTAATCTGGCTAATGGCTAAGCAGTGGAGACTGCCTTATCAGGGGACAACATGCTTTGTTCACACAATCCAAACAGCCATCCAAGCTCACACATGGCCGATGGTGGGAAAGCTAGGCAGACAGTGAGCGAATGCCAATGAGCATTGCCGGCCAAGCTGAGATTTCATTACTTCCTGGATGTGCTCTCGAGCCACAAACAGCTGTAGGCTGGGCCCGAGGTCTGCCACCTGTGCCGAGTTCCTCTGTAATCCCTAAAGTCTCTTTGCCGCCTGACCTTTAAGAGTGTCGATGGGCACAAATCCTATTTCGATAGCGGATAAGAGACATGGTTCCATCTACAAAAGGGCTACGTGAAGCTGCGTCACATACAAAACTGTCAGCGCAAGTACATAGGTGAGCATAAATTCTGAAGTTTAAAACAGAGCCATAAAAGTTTAATTTGTGGCTGGTAGGTAGTAACTAGCCAAGGCAATGAGACCAGCTATTTTGGAGCTGTAGCTTTCATTCATAATTTACATTATAGTTTCAGCTGAGAGTAAAAGTCTCTCTCTGTTTCCCAATGTCCCTGTCTCTTGTCATGCACACAAGGCTGTGGTGTCACTTAGCTGTGTATGAGTGAACTGATATGTGCAGGGGCTCTAGAAACACAGGCCAAATGAGAGCAGGAACCAGAGTTCCTGAGGGCTGACAAGCTACAAGTAGTCATTAATTTTAACATCTGTAGGGGGGAGGGGGGAGGGGGGAAAACAGTTCACCCAAAAATTAAAATTGCGTCACTTTTTATGCACCGCCATTACTGTTACAAACCTTTTATTCTATAGAACACAAAAGATGATATTTTAACAAATGGGTCATTCTCATAACATGTTTCAAAGTTATCTCTTTTCAACAATGAAAGCAAAGACAATGGGAAGGAAAGAATTTAGCACTATTTAAGAGATAGTTGACCTGAAATCACCATAGGACTGGGCTATTCAACTAGCTTTATTCGAAGGCCAGATTATCAAATCGAAAAGTCGAGGTGGGCCGGTGGGTTGGTTTGGGGGTTTAGCTTATTATTGAAACATAACAGTTTCAATAAATAAGCTAAAGTAGCCTAAACCTAAAAAAGTATGGTATTTGCTTGGAAATGTGGTACCCAACAGTATGCAGATATATAAAACCATAATAAATAAAAACTTGATAATTTACAGCTGTGTACAACTATTTTCCTTGGAACAAATAAATAAATTAATAATAATTATTTTATTTATAATTGTTATGTTTAAATGAAAATATTCTGACAGTGAGACTTGATAACCACAGGCTACTCACTCCCACTGTATAAAAAAAAATGCTTAAACAGGTTAAAAACTATACGCACCTTTGCAAAGAAACTGACATAATTTCATAACAAAAATGAATTATTTATTCCTCTACCCACCTTATAAATCTAATGCAATATAAGTCACTATAACATAGTATTCAATATAAATATTGCCCATTTCTGCCCAACCCATGGTAAATTACTACAGTACATTCATGGTAAATGTTTGTAAGGGTGATTAGGGGATGTAAAGTCTTCTAATTTCGTTTATGATCAGTCTTGTTGGGAATGTTGAGGCTGATTTAATCCGATTTAATACTAGTTAAATCAGAGTGATTTGTGGTTTGTAACAGAGAGGTGTCTGTCGAATTGAAACGCTTCCCACTGGTTGTCGCAACGCTGTTTAATATTAGTGACCGGGGCTGGGAGTAAACGCAACTGTGTGCTGGGCCGTGTTGAAACAAATAGTGAAACAACTGAAAACAGCGCTATTTGTTGATACTGTACTGACCGAGAAACCGCTTCAGATGATTCAGTGACGGAGCGGTCCGAATGAATCCGAATAGTTTTAGACCGTTATGCAAGTATGTTTAGAAAGAATCAAACCAAAAGAATGATTCATTCACGAATGATTGGTTTCACTGTTTCAGTCGACATAAATTCAGGGCACATATAATAACTGCTGAAATATTTGCACGTAAAACATTTCTCAGGTCAAGCACGAGTATCAAACTAAATTTGCCGCACCGCCAGGAAAAGAGGAGGAGGGCGGTTGGTGCCGTTGGGCCGGATGGAGATGATTGGCAGGTCGGATTTGGCCCGTGGGCTGTCAGTTGAACAGCACTGCCATAGGACCCCACTGACCCCAAAAACAACATTGTGCCCAATTTAAAAAAAAAAGGTTTGGAAGACATGTTTGGAGATTATTTTTGTGCAAACTATCCTTTTAAAGTTAAAGCACAAACAAGTGCTAAATTCTTGAGGGAAGATAACTGTTCGCCTCCGCTCCATACATAAGCATTCAGCCGGCTGAATCGAGAGCGTTTTAAGACCCCTCTGCACATTTTCACCAACAAGAAGTCTCAGGTGGCCTGGAAGTGAAACTTGGAGAAGGTTAAAGAGATAGAGACAGTATGACAGATTGAGTAACTACAGTGAAAAACACTCAGGCTATGTACCGGCCAGCACCAAACTGTGCCGCAAAGGACCAATGGCGTTTAGTCACAAACTACACAAACAGAGAGCTTGTCACTTTAAGTAAGGCACCATGCTGAAGTGTATTTACCACACAAGATAATCCATCATTCACCATGCTAGCTCCTCTGTCATTCCCTTTGCGCCCAGATAACGAACCATTTTTGTTGCTAGGAATCAGGAACGTTCATTCAAATAAACTTCAACATGGCTTCAGGAGCATGAAATGCTTTTTGATGGTGGGTCAAATCGAATCAAATAAGCTTTATTTACAGTGCAGATTGTCACAAACATGGTTTAAAGGGAGCCAGGCTTATCCTCAATACCTTGAATGCTAAGAGGAAAAAACCTTCGGAAGTGAAAGGATAAAAGAGCAATCTTCTTCAGGTCAGCCTAGTTGAATAAGTAATCAAAAGGCTGTCACTTACAGGTGATGCATTAGATTGACCTGAATGGCTCTAATGGATGTCACTCTATTTGCAGATAATAGGGTATATAGACCGTAGCAGAGGGTAATGTAATTAATAAAAACACCCAGTAAGAGCACATAATGTGCTTTCCCATCAGCCAGGCACAAAGAGAAACACAGATAGGCTAGAGTGTGCATTTATGTCAGCGAAAGAGACATACAGAAACTGAAAAATAAAAAACAGAGGCAGTTAGAGAGGAAGAGAGTGGTAGGTTGGTGGAACAGGCAGTGCAGCTTGAGAAGTGCCTCCTGCCACTCTCACTTGCACAAAGCCACGTCAGCGTCCCCAAGGTTACCATCTGCCTCTCAGCAGAGCGAGGCAGCTCACCACGAAACACACTTAATCACCGCGCAACCTCTTATACACTCATTTCCTGTCTTTCTCAGAGGAGGCTGCTCCTAACAGAGGGGATTTTTCAAAGTGCTGATACGCACAATGGCTGTCTTACTCATTCCAAAAAACACAAGTCTTCACGTTCACACCGCAGTTTCGCTCCTTCTTAGGAGCTTTGTTTCAACTAGCCACTGGCATACTGGAATCAATTCATCAAAAGCTTAAGCAGCTAATGAACTGAAGCAGCTAATGAACTGAAGGATGGAGGAAATGAGAGCATTCAAGGAAGAAAGAATGGATTAGAATATTATAGGGCAGAGGTCCTGTAGTGTTTTTGATGGTGGTGTTAATATGCTATATTGCAGCGTTTTACATTAAAAACTTGGGAACAAATGACATTTCGCGAAGAGTCTGAGCTATTTATGATGAGAAAAATGTGTTTTTCTGAATCAGTCTTAAGCCTAAGGTCTCTGAAAATAATGCTGGAGAATTCCCTCTCGGTATGGCTGCTTCCTCATTCCAAGTTCATTTTCAGGAGGCAAGTTATTTCTTTGTTATCAGTTTCCAGAGAGAATAAAATATGTGCATATTTAGCACTGCGAGACCTCTGCAGTCAAGCTAGCCGCCTCAATACTGCTGCACAAAAACAGACAACCCACATCACTTTGTGTTTACACCAGTGGTCAAAGATTTGAAGAAAACAAACATATAGCCTAGCCTACATACAGTACAGCTGCATTTACATAAACCCACATCTTGAACATATATATCCTGACATATGTACTTTAATGCAAAAAGTATCCACACAAAGCAAGAAAGACCCTCATTATCCGACTTAAAAGAATTAAAAGAGAATGATCTATTAACTCCAAGGCATTTTTTTGGCTCAGTCACACTCAAACACACCTCCACACATATTGGCTCAGTCACACTCAAACACAACTCCACATTTATCAAAGGTTTCTCAGTAACTACGTATATCCTTCCTTATAACTTTCTTCACTGCATACACACAGAATGCCAATGTCTTATTCAAGTTCTGCACGCTGCACACTGAAATAGAGCCTCACCAGAGGGGGTTAAGTAAGCAGATGAGCCTGAGGTGCGACCTCCCATGACTTATGCACACTTCTCCGCAATGGAACCATCTTGGCAGGATACAGATTTACAAACGGGCTCCAGCGTACCCAGGCCGCTACGCTACACTGCACGCACAAAGAGAAAAACATGAAAAGCTCAGCAGAGCCGGGTAATGAAAGATTATATGAAAGATTAGAGGACTAGCTTAACCATCTCAGAATTACTCAACCTTTACAAGCTCTGATGTCTCCATAACTATATTGGGGAGGATAATATGATAGGCATCATCTCCATCACTGACAAGTGAAGCATGGCAGAGAACAATAATCAATCCGGTCACGTTGATATCCTCCATCCGAAAGCTATGAAACTCAATCATGAATGTTTATGGGCTTTAAAGAATAATTACGATGCCACTTCATGTTATTAAAACTTTAGATGCTACATCTTGGAATCTGCTTACCACAAACATGAGTGTTTAATATGATAATATGATTTTAACAGCTTTGTCTTGGTGACACCAATGACACCAACAACATTTTATTTAATTTACACCTTTCTACAATAAAATTAAAGTGTCTTAAAACAGTATGCACCACAGATCCCTTTGCAATTTCACATGCATCAAACCTCGTTTGAATATTCAAGAAATGGTACACGGTTACTTTATTTGCATATTTCTTCCACGCGCTGATTGTACATTCAGAGTCAAAAATGTTATGAATAACTACAAGTGCTCCCAAGTTCCCCCATTAAGAAGCACATCTCAGAGCTGTACATTTCCTCACATCTCTACGCAGAAAGAGCCCATCAACTGCATTCCAGCAGAAAAAAAAAAAAAAAAACAGCTTTTATCGGCCTCAGCCCCTATGTGGTTTTGTGCCGTGATTGTCTTGATGGAACAGCGAGGCTGATGGCCACTACTTTCCACATCCAAACCCAATAGATATGGGGAGAGTGATGCCCTTCAATGTGTATACAGCCCCAGTATCAGCCCTGTAATCACACTTTCTTTTTCCCTAATGGAGTTTTGGTCGACTCTGTGAGATTGTTCCTTCTTTCAGGTCGATGAGAATACATCATGCTCATATTCTGGGTGATATTGATCTAGGACTAGTCAATAATGCCTTTTCGGAGATACAACAAACAACAAACCATACCAACACATGCAGAAAACTGATATGTTTGTTGAAAGGGGAGACTCTAAGAGGGAGGCCACATCCAAACTCTTTGATAAATAATTAAATACAAGCATATTCCAAACAGTAAGATATGGATAAACTATAAAAAGCGTATCTTATGTGCGAGTTATTTTCAAATGGCATCCATATTAACAGGAAAGATCTCCAATAAAAAACGTTTAATGCATTGTTATTGAATTATATATTACATCTTGTATAGCAAACACAGTATCTTCTACTACTGTATAAGAAATGATCTCAGTACTGGAAATTGTGAAAAAGTGTGAGAAAATCAAAGCCTGGAGTGCTGTATAACTACTTTAAACAAGCCATAAATCATCTACGTTTAGACAGTTTTTTTTTTTTTTTTTTGAGGACGGAAGTTGATGGGTGCAGTTGTCCTCATCCATCTGGAGGTTTTGGACCATATGACAGCACACATGGACCAACTTCTCTCATGATGGGCTGATGTCTTAAATCGGCAAAACTGAATTCATACTCAAATAACTCTATACCAGCAAGTCAAAGGTAAGATAAATGAAAAGTATTTCAAAAATATATTTTAAGACATGTCATGCTATAAAAGTGATTGGTGAGGAACAAAGGGTCTATACTTGCTTATCCCCGGAATACTTCTGATATTACTAAATTCTGAGTTAAAATCAAGACTGCATAAACCCCAACAGGGTGTTCTTTTTGAATGATGACTGTGCATCATCTCTTATTTAATACCGTTGAAGAATAATTTGTGAGAAAGTTTCCTTTTTTCCTGAAAATCTCTTGTCTGAACATTTTCAAGAAATCATATTTTCCCACCAAAATGATACCAGGACTGTAAACGCTGTAGAAATTCGTGACCACCTTAGGGTGATGTATTCATCGATTCTTACACTTAAAGGATTAGTTCACCCAAAAATAAAAATTCTGTCAGTAAACACTCACCCTCATGTTGTTACAACCCCGTAAGACTTTCGATCATCTTCGGAACACAAATTAAGATATTTTTGATGAAATCTGAGAGCTGTCTCACTCCTCCTGCAGGCTTATGGACACCTTAACTTGCTGGCCCAGAAAATGTATTAAAGACATTGTTAATATAGTCCAAGTGACTCCAGTGGCTCAATCTTAAGTTTATAAAGCGACGAGAATACTTTTTGTGCACAAAAACAAACAAAAATAACGACTTTATTCCACTTTTCTTTTCTTTCTCGAGTCTTTTTTACGTAGTGTAATAGGGTAGCGCATCTGTGTTGCACGTCACCACGTATCACACATGACCAGAGTCGCCCAATAGTGAGCCTACGTGGTGACGTGCAACACAGACGCGCTACACTTAGACACTACGTAAAAAGACTCGAGGTCCAGAGAGAAGGAAATGAAAAGTGGAATAAAGTCATTATTTTTGTTTGTTTTTGTGCACAAAAAGTATTCTTGTCGCTTTATAAACTTAAGATTGAGCCACTGGAGTCACTTGGACTATATTAACAATGTCTTTAATACATTTTCTGGGCCAGCAAGTTAAGGTGTCCATAAGCCTGCAGGAGGAGTGATCCAGATTTCATCAAAAATATCTTAACTTGTGTTCCAAAGATGAACGAAAGTCTTACGGGGTTGGAACAACATGAGGGTGAGTAATTACTGACAGAATTTTCATTTTTGGGTGAACTAACCCTTTAAGTCCAATAATAAATATTTTTTTAGAGCTAAATCATATGTTGTTACTTACCATGAAGCACTAACCCCATCATCAGTAAATCTGGAATTTAAATGCTTAAAATTGGAATAAGATAACTAAACTGAACAACCACATTTTAATTTAACAAAACATATTTGTAATCCATGGCATTTCTTTTACAAAACATGTTTTGTGCCAACCTTGCTTCACTCAAAATGTGTTAGAGATGAAGGTCAACACAAAAATGGCTAATAATGCTTTTAACTAGCAAACATCAAAGCACAACACCACATTATTTACAGCCAATATTCTTGTTTTGAGCACAAAAAAAAGTTATCTTAAAAAAAAAAATCCCCATTTAAGAGTTACATCTTGACTAGGCTCATATAATTGTAAACATTATAAAATAAATACTGGAAGGTAAACTTACCAAAACGTACAAAAACGTTAAGGTATAGTAATAGGTAACAAAAACGTAAACGTACCCAACTTTATGATGCCAGTTCTTTAATATGTTCCAAAATATGTTAAGGTATAGTAATAAGTCAAAGGTAAACACATAGCACACAACAGACATTCTACTGACAATAAGTAACTTTTCAAGTATGTCAATGTATTCTACTGACATGTAGTTGCAAAGTTACAGTATAGTTAGAAAAATGTCTCAAAATAAAGTGTAACCTACAACAACAACAAAAACAAAATTAATTTGTTGAGCCCCGTTAAAAGATTTCACTATGAATCATGCTATTAGCTGGGTTATAGAAGAAAAGCCCTTTACAAATTCACAGACCAAACACCATTTTTATTAAAACATTTGATTAGAGTGTTCTTGAGCCGTTTCCATGGTGAGTCTGTGATCATTCTTCCACAGTGAACTTTAATGAAAACTAGTTATGGTTATATGGCTATATCCTATATCCCATCCCATCAACAGACTAAAGATACTTCAGGAGAACCTTAAACATCTTTTGGAGCTTAGAATTCCACTGATCTTGCACTACTCAAACTTCACTTTATTTAGCACAACAGAATGCCGTTCATTTGATAGTTTTCCAGCTCATTTTGAGATATATTTTCCATCTCTATTTGTATAATGTTTTATTCCAACACGCATTACAAGGGTATGCTTCTCTTGCACTATTAAAATCCTCTGTTTGCAGTTGCCCTGTACTATGAACTGAATTTAATATTATCCTTGTAACCGACAAGACTGTGCAAACATGCTTTTCATTGTTTTTCGAACAAATACACAAGGAATGTCTCTCTCTACTAAGTCTATTCCCAATCATGTCAGCATGGGCACAACTGCAAACAGAAAGCATGCAACATATCACATTTTTATATCTCTTTGAAATATACAAGCCTTGTCCATGCAGTGAGCCTCATCATATCCAGTGCCACAGATGTCATGACACCACACACAGATGTCATGATGTTTCTTGTCCACACACAAAAAAAAATCCTGCGTCCAATCCACTCAGTTTCATGTATTCACACTGATGTCACTGAAATGATAGTAATACACGTGGGACCATAGCTATGTAGAACTGACGATGAGTTAAATTATGTTGACAGACATGTTGAAACACAGCCTCCAAAATGATCCTATTCAAGTGACATTTAAAGGCACAATATGTCATTTTTGCCAATAGAGGTCGCTTATTTAAAACAAAGGCATAGCTTGTTGATGCCATGAATGAGCGTGGAATCATGGGAGTGGTAATCATCTCTACAGCTGATGGAAAGCAATCTGAAGACGGGACTCATCAGAAATCATGTTCATGGTTGAGCTACTGTATTAAAGTTTTATTAGCATTACTGTGGTATGAAGCAGGGCCTGGGATATTTTTACCTTGCTGTCTATTATGCATATATGCCGCAGTCAGTTGCTGCCACTCCTTTCGTTTTTTTTTTTTTTTTACGATTAAAAGAATGATTGAAATTGCATTTAATGTCTCCCTCCTCCTTCCCTGAACTGTTACAGTTGCGTTTGATCACTTCAATTCACATTATTTTATCTTATTACATGGCTTGGCTGAATTCCAATGTAGAATGCGGTCTGTTATTTCTTGATAACAGACCACTGCGAAGTATAAAGGCCCGTTCACACCAAGCACGATAACTATAAAGATAACGATAAAGATAACTATATATGCGTCCACACCAACGACCGAAAACGGTCTTTTTATTCTAAGCACGCGCGCGCCCGAAGGATCCAGATCCATTTTAAATGCGCGAGACCTTTAAATTAGAATGGATTCTGATTGGCTGTCAGTGTTTTATCGTTCGACAGCTAGAAAAAAATCGTTCTGATAGTGATCCCAATGATATCGTTCCTCATATCTTTATCGTTATAGTTGTGATGTGAACTCTGTTATTCTTTAATATGGAGAACGATTTTTAGAATTATATCTTTATCGTTATCTTTATAGTTATCGTCCTTGGTGTGAACGGGCCTTTAACAAACTTGCCATGAAAAGCAGCGCATTGCTATGGACGCGGAACAGACTATTTTCTTTGGCGGAAGCAATACAATCGTTTTTAAATCAATAAACTCCTTTTTAAATCAATAATTCGTGTCAAATTATTTATTTATTTTGTAGGTAGCCATGTAATAAGCGGCTACCTTATTACAACCATGTATAGAGAGGTGGTCGTTATAGCGAATAACAACCAGGCTGATTCAAGACCCCTCCGCTTCGCGTCGGGGTCCTGTTCAGCCTGTCGGGGTTGTTATTCGCTATAACGACCACCTCTCTATACGTTATCCCTTACTCATTCTATTGAAATAGATGCTGTGCTTATTAATACTCATACAGGTTACTTTATCTAATATATTAAAATTGTGGGGTAATGCAGCACTGTTTTACTTGGTCAAAACAATCATACAAATACATTTGAGTGTGTTGAAAGTTATGTTAATGTTACTCAGTGGCTGCGTTCGCTCAGAGGCTGGTATGAGAGATTATTGTTGCACACTGCAGTAAGCTAGATCGATCTAAGAATATAATTTCAAAAGCTGGATGGCTTGTGTTGCTAAGTGCCATGCACAATTAATTTAATAATATATTATATGATGGGGAAAATGCTATACTTTTATTTAATATATTACATTTTAAAATTTATATATTATTTAAAAATGTACATATTATTAAAAGCAAAACTGACACTGAAGCATTGGGCTCAAGTTGCCAACCTCTCTCATTCCCCACGAATCCAAATGTTTCCATATTCGTGATGTAGGCTAGGATGTTAAACTATTACATATTAGCCTAAGTATGTAAACTAGGCTTTGTACTTCACTCGCATTTCATTATTGACGTAAATCATCATTCACATGTGCAAAAATGTGGTTGGTATAACACCACAGTAACTACTTATCGCAGTTTTTTCCTTTCGGTTTGTCTCAAAACATTTTATTTAAGTGAAATAAATGTTGCATATTTATTCCTTTTATATATATATTATATATATATATATATATTATATATATATATATATATATATATATATTATATATATATAATTATTTCCATTCATAGAAGAGCTGCAGATGCGTGATGTGACGATGTGTGGAAACCTCATGTTCTGTTATATGCAGCTATTTGCGCATGTAAAACATAACCCCTGGAAAACTAATTTTGTTCTTTTTAATGGGTCACAGACACTTATTTAATTCTAATTTAACAATCTCATTTAATGGTTAATGAAAAAAAAATAATAATTAAAACTAATTTCATAAAAATATTCCATGAGTGCATGAACTATGTTTATACCACTTTGATGATAGTCAATATGAACTTGTATGAACATTTCAAATGAAATAAATATATATATATATATATATATATATATATATATATATATATATATATATATATATATATATATATATAGGTTTGATTTTAAGATGCAACCTTACAAAGTAATAGAGGAGGAACAGAATCTCTCTGTTGTTGACACATGGATCTGAGATACAGAATCATTTATTAAGCTTCCTGCAAGAGTGATTTAAAATAAACAAGATGCCTTGATGACACCTCAAAGGGGAGCAAAGATAGAAAAACCCCTTGCATATCATCTTCAGTAAAACTGCACAAAAAAATTAAGATGATGTGATCAAACATCAGGCAAAAGCCTGAGGAATCATCTCATTGATGTGGTTATAGATCTAAAGCATGTGATCAGAGATAGAAGTAGAGCTCTTCACATACTATTCTTTTCCCCAAAGTTCTGGCGACTTAAGCCCCGTTCACACTACAAGCGACAAAGCGGCGCAATACCATTCATTTCAATGGGGAGCGGGCGATTTCCGGCGACGCAACAAAGTTGAGATCTGTTCAACTTTATGCAAATGAACAGCGACAACCAATAGGAGTGAAGTCAGCGGAGCCGTCACTCTTCAGTGCCGCGTCCGACCGAGGCAAGATGAATGAGAAGTTTATTTTAGTAGTCAGAAACTTTCCAATAATTTATGATATGTCTCTGTGTACAGTGGTACTCGCCGTGCTGACGCCGAGCCTGAATGGTTTCGTGAACTCCAGACCAGTATTTGCCCATTTGCTGCAGTTAAATAGCCGCGATAGCAAAGGGCACTCGCTGTTTCTCATTCATCTTTAATATTATGCATTTTATGTACTGATTCCATTTATATTTAGACTTTTCCTTCCAAAATGTAAGCTTGTAGCGGCAAGAAAACAGATTTGATGTCTACAACATGGGGTAACATCCGTGAATGTCACTCACAAACATTACTAGGCAACCAGTAGTGGGAACGCCCACTAGCGACCTCACCGCCAGCCACTGGCGACATGCAGCGACAAAGTCGCTTGTAGTGTGAACGGGGCTTTAGGCACTTTTGCACTTTCTCCATGTGCTCAGTCATCAGTCTCCGAAAGAGCACAAGTTTGGCAGGGTTTTCCTACCTGTCACCTGCTGAACCTCAGCTCCATGTCCACTCGACATCCACTTGTCTAAAGCCCTTCAGCTTGACAAACTCTGAACCCGCTCCTAAAAATACCTTACATACAATCCCAAACTCTTCCTAGCCATATGGCAGCCATCAATACAAATTACATACGCAGGGTTCAAAAAAGTAACTTTAGCCATACCCACTGAAAGTGAGTGAATCCAGAAAATTTAAAATACACTAGCCATCAAATATTTTGAAAATACACTATAGACACTGGCCTCGTTTACACTGTCAATGAAATGTGACCCATTTCCGATTTTTTGCTCACAGTTCGGATGTGTTCTATGGCAGTGTAAACAGGAAAAAAACGCATGCATTCGGATATTTCGAGATCGGTTTCAGGCTTCATTCATATGTGGAAATAAATCAAATACAAATCAGATATGTGCCAATGCGACTGCCATGTAAACAGGCAGATCGGATTTTCTGAGGCATTAAGCTATCTCTAATGACGAGAGCAATCTCGACGCACATCTGCAAAGGGGCGGATGGCCCGACGAGACGTTGTCGTTGTAGGAGAGGAATGTGGACAAACGTTGACACAACATAGGCTATCAAAGGTTGGCTTGCTCATCCTAAAATTTCGGACCCGCTGCTCCTCATTAAAGCCGGCCACAATATGCTCCTACCAGTCCTGAGAACTCTCTCGCACACAATAACTGGAGTATATGCGCAATGATGCAATGATGATGGCATTTTTGTCCTCCTCTGCCTCAAAGGCCTCGTTTACACTGCAGGTCTTGATGCCCAATTCTGATTTGTTACCCTTATCCGATTTTTTCGATCGTCCGTTTACACGTTCTTTCAATTGTGACCCATATCCGATTCATGCGTCCGCGGGAAGTAGCCTAATGCTTTAGAAAATCTGATCTGCCCGTTTACATGACAGTCGCATTGGCACATATCTGATTTATATCTGATTTATTTCCACATATGAATGAGGCCTGAAACCGTTTTTTTCCTGTTTACACTGTCAAAGAACACATCCGATCTGTGTCACATGTGAGCGAAAAATCGGAATTGGGTCACATTTCACTGACAGTGTCCATCTGTGCAAGAACCCTCTTTAAGCATGCACAATGTTTCAGTTAGTTTGGCAAGTGTAAACGCATGAATTGGATATAGGTCACAATTGAAAGAACATGTAAACGGACGGTAAATCGGATATAGGCAACAAATCAGAATTGGGCATCAAGACCTGCAGTGTAAACAAGGCCTAATAAACGTTTTAAATGTTGGGGGTCAGTGAGATTTGAACTGACTTTTTTTTTTATGTAACAACATTTGTATATTTCAGATAAATACTGTTCTTTTGAATCCGGGGGGGGGGGGGGGGGGGTATCAGTTTCCACAAAAATATTAAGCAGCACAATATTTTATATTTTATATCATTTTTTTAATTTAGAAGAACTAAAAATGCTGCAGAAGTGGAGCAAAACCAATCATAATTTTTACATTGACAAAAACTATAACACTGGGTCAAAAACTTCATTAATTCACAGCTTCTAATTAAACAGAGAATTTTTTTTTAATTAATCTCGGTCTATAGGTACAGTCCTTGGCGCAGCACTTCATGTAACACTGAAATTTCTCACTTCAAAGAGTTATTTTATTAACAGGCTGTCAAACAGACAAATAACACGAAAACCTCTTTCCGACACTGAAGCCCCATAAGATTCAAATCAATAGGCATTTTCATTGAAATAACAGAGTACATTGCTTGGGAGTCACAGCTGGTGGAAACTCACGCCTGTTAGCCACACATATCTAACAAGAATACAGCATTTCCACCACCAATCTTACAGCCTGTGCAGCAAATTTCATACAAGCGCTTTGCCTTATGCCGATAAAACACTTTGAAATCCCAAACCACAAACAATGCCTGGAGAAGGGGAAGAATGCCACTTGCCTTTGAGCCAGTTCCCCCTCCCCCCCCTCTCCCCCTCTCTTTCTCTATTCCAGTGAAACAACACAAGAACAAGCTGAGGCTCTCTCATTCTAGCGGGTGACTCATTTCCCACAATGAACAGTTCAAATCACTTGGTACAGATGACCCCATTATGAGCACTGTATTTAGAGACTCAAATAAATATGACAGCATGCCAAGAGAAAGCAGTAATTGACTCTGTTTGAACGTGTAAGGTGCATAATCATCTTCAGTAAACAAAAAACAGAGGGACTGTAATGTGCAGCACAAAATTGTTCCAACTGTGGCCGTTCGTTCAAACCAGCATCCCACCACCTCAGGCCTTCATCGGTCTCTGCTGCGCTGAGCCTTTGACAAATAAAGTGACAAGGCTCAGAGTGTTTCAGCATTTAAAAGTTAATGTGAGGGAAAATTAAAAGTGCTCTAAGCGATGTTGGGTGACGTCACTTCTTGGTGACGTTCGAAGTATTGTCAAACAAAACGGAGGCTAGCCTGATCCTCCTCATCCCGTCCCCTCCCCCTCCACTCCGTCCTTCCTGAAACAGTCACGAACCATTTAGAAAAAAAAAACTGGATTTCCCCACCTGTCCAGCAAAAACAGAGCCACCTGAATGTCGGATTGGAAGCCCTTCTGCCGGCGGAGTTCTTGCCACCTTTTAAACGCTTTTGCGATGCAAATTCGGAACTTCGCGTTCCTTCTCCTTTTCCCTATTCTTTGATATTTGTTCATCAGAACGTCATCTCTTTGGTCGTGTCTCGGCCGTATCAAAATTCTCATGAATACAATTTTAACGTTAGTCCTTGTCTAGGACATCTCTGCTAGAGCTAACTTCCCTCTTCATGCTTCTCTCTTCTCCACTCCCCACACCCCCCTTCATGTGCACGCGCACTAACCACCCAACTCCCACCCCCAAATCATTAGGGTTGGGCATCGTTTTGATTTGAACGATTCTGATTCCGATTCCGATTCTTCCTTTCGATTTCGGTTCTTTTCGATTCTCGATTCCGATTCTTTGAGGGGTGGAGTCAAAATCTGTCACATGCTCATTTCACAGAGGAAATTTTATTTTGATTCAATCATGAGTAAATTAGGAATGCCTCTGCACCAGACCAAAAAGCATTTATATATGCAGAACTTGCACCCTGGTCTGGACTCTCTGGATATGTATAAACTAACTCAATGCATTAAAGCTTGCTTTAAAACGCCATTGAGAACTTGTATCATTTTCCGGTCGCAGCTTAAAATGATTTTAAGTTTTAAAAAAAGATGTTAAAATATGTTATATTTAGCATTTTATATGCATCTAATAGCTACCTTGCTTAGCACGCTATAAACATTCTCTATTCATATGAAAATACCCCAAATCGCGTTGGTCCACGTGAGATGATTGACAGCTGTAGGGTACCATGAATGAGAGCGCGCTGATCACACACTGACGCGAATCAGGAAGAGCAGAGACATACCTCGCTGTGTTCACTGTTTGAGCACTTCAGATCGCATAATGAATAGAAATGTGATAAAATTATGAAATATTTTACAAACGTGATGATAAATCATTATTTCTCCAAATATGCGCACCATTGGACTAAGAGCCCTGGCAGATGCTATTGCGTATTTGAACACAAACCGGAGAAGATGTGAATGACTGCTTTATAATTATGAATTTATGAGTGATGATTTTTATTCAAAATAACGAACGTTACCAAACAGAATCAAGGAATGGAACTACCCGTTTTATAATTATTATTTTGCACTCCTGGCGTTACTAATGTTGATCGCGCAGGGTTGCCTGAGGAGGACGAGACAGTGGACCGCGCAGCACGTCGAACTAGCGCACTCCTTGTTAATTCTGTACACCATGATGCAGGCGTCGGTGTTTAGTCATTTGTAGTGCATCCATTCCTCCCGTGCAAGAAATAAGTCACATGTATTGCACTGTGGTGACCCAGGCTTTTTTAAGGTGAAATAAAGCCACGCTTTTGAGCAGCACGTAATGGCTGCAACAGAACAAGCGGGCGCGGGCGCGGCAAGCACTTCCGGAAATCCAGTGGCCACTATGGAAACCAAAACTTGCGCGTTTGGAACCGATGATCGAAAACAATTTTTCTAAACGATTCCGATGGAATCGTTATTTTGGAACCGGTTCCAGTTGGAACCGGTTCTCGATGCCCAACCCTACAAATCATTCTTGTCGGTTATTGGTTGGAACACTGTTTGTTATGTTTCGTGGTCCAGGTTGGGCCAGTTTGTTTTTCTTGCCGTTTGTGGAGCCTGGGCTGTCTACAGAGACCACGTTTTTCAGGGGACAGGCAGCTAGCGGATAGTGAGGAGATGTTTGCTGGATGTGACAAAAAATATTTTGGCATAAAAAACGCATGACATCGCTTAGAGCACCTTTAAATGGATAACCAAGTCAAGGTTGGGGTAAATCACATTCTGTTTCCGCCTCATTGAAGTTCCTCATCTCTGTAAGGGGAGGAGACCAGTCTCAAGTGAAGACTTTCTTATGGGTGCAATACACTACTCTGTCAACACGAGAAGAGAAGCAGAGCGTAAACTGCAATCGCATGGCGCCATACCTCCAACCCTGGAGTCCAACGCGAGAGGGCATTCAATTATGAAGTTGATCTGTCTCCAGGGCAACTGTATGATGCACTACGGTGCACCATCTTTCCACCCGATGGCTCATTTAGAGACATGGAGAATGGTTGGCTTGAGAAAAGACTTATTCTCTTCAGCACATCTTGCCATTTGTTTATATAATCCATTTAACACAGTCATGGGTTATATAATCTGTTATTTAATGACCATTATAGACCTTCAAATTTCTGTATGAAGCCTACATATAATGCAAAAAATGTGTACATCAATGCAATCACCATTATAGACCTTCAAATTTCTGTATGAAGCCTACATATAATGCAAAAAAATGTGTACATCACTGCAATCGTGGCTAATGTCATTTTGCACATTTATTTACTGTCACCACTTCTCAATATTGCAAAAATGTATTATTCAAAAATACAATATAATACATAACGTAATATACTATTGTTCAAGTTTGGGTTCATTAAGATTTTTGATTTTTTGAAAAAAAAGTGTTTTTTATCAAATGACAGTAAAACAATCCATTTCAAATAAATGCTATTCTTTGAACTTTCTATTCATTAAGGAATCCTGAAAAAAAAAAGTATACATATATAATCACAGTTTCCAAAAAAATATTAAGCAGCACAACGGTTTTTAACATTGCTAAGAAAAAAAAAAATTATTAAGCACCAAATCAGCATATTACACTGATTTCTGGGGGATCATGTGACTCTGAAGACTGGAGTAATTGTTTTTGGAATAATAAATAAATGGAATAGATTACATGTTAAAAATGTATTAAAATATTTTACAATATTAAGATTTTACTGTATTTTTGATCAAATAAATGCAGCTTGATGAGACTTTTTAAAATATTACAAAAATCTCTTGAACGATAGCATATAAATGTGGTAAAAGAAAAATTTTAATATAAAATAAATGATTTAGATCCCTCCAAAAGGAAAAGGGCAGTGGTCATCACAGTCATGTGGAAACCACAAGCTGCTGAATCGTGCTGAAAGCATCCGTCCGGGACATTACCCCGTATCCCACTCACAGACTCAGCTGTAGTTCTGTCTCATTCAGTCCGACACCTACAGAAACCCTGGTGCTGAAATCTGACATTCAGACACACATTTCCATTGGCCGTTTAAAGGAGCTTTCAAGGTCAAGCTAATTCCTCCACTGGGGACTTTGGTGAATAACAATTCAGGTTTCAGATGTGCTTAGACAAAAGATGTCGATTAGCAGATGTATCATATTAAGCATAAAGCCAGCTAGTCAATTCTTTTCTATTTTTGTCAATTGTGAGTGCCCTAGACAGCAATTTTGCTCTGCAAATTTCACTTTAGATATGTTTTTTTTTTTTCCTACAGATGAGTGACTTAGTGTAGCCAGTGACAATGATGACAGGCCATTAGCCACTGGAGTGTTGCCCTAATAGTTTTTGATGGAGTGGACAAGGCTTGTGAATTCAAGGGTGTGCAGATCAAGTGTGAGTGCCGCCCAGGTGAGGCAGAATGTGCATCACTCTGCAGACTGTTAGACTGTTAGTCTGCAGAGAAAAGAGGAACGCAAGAGCACATCATACAGACATCCTTTCAATTGGCCTGTTTTCACAGCAAGAGGGCATTGAGTGCACTGCCTATAGAGTAAAATACACCATGGACACAGAAAGGGAACAAGGGAAGCCTGAATAATCACAAGGACAGCTTGTCCTTTAAAGAGCAATCATCAGGTATTCAAAGAACAGAGTGTGACTCTGAACACTTAATTTTATGACATGCTGAGCACATCAAAATGTGAATAAAGCTTTTTTTCATGCCAATTGAAGGCAATTACAGAAACACAGTGCTTAGTTCTTCCCCCACAAAAAAATAGATAAAATATATCAACTGAACTGTATAATTTTTCAATATTAATTTTCATATGGAAAATGAAATTCTTTCAACACTGATTTTTAAATACAGTTTAAAATGCTGATATGTGACTTTACAGTTGTCTAGAAATAACAATTAAATAACTACTAAAAGTAAATGGGCAAAACTAACACCATAATGGACTAATGGACAAAATTGTCATTTAAATCAATAGTTTTAGGGAAAATATGTCAAATTGAACATTCTGACTGTAACATTCAGACTGTAATAATACATCCATTATTATAAAAATTATGAGACACCAAAGTGTGTTGAAAAATGCCGGCTCATATTACTTACTGGAATGATTCTCAAGTTCATAAACCAGCACATGAGTCAACGAACAATGTCTTCTCTGCATGAACAAGTAATTATTCCAACAATAGCTGTTAATAACACCTAGGCTATAACCAGAATGACAGTAACTATAGGAATTATTAAAGATGGTGACTTCATAACACCGGAAATAATTATTTTTATTTAACTATTTAACAGTTAATGAGTCCAATCAAGGCACACATTCATCCATCAAATCTTAAATAACCAAGAGCTTTGAATTCTTCTTATTTTTAACTGAGCATAGAGTGTATTTAGGTCACAAACAGACCACAAAACTCACGGGAGCAGCTTTTGGTGGAAGGTAGTGAATGGATCTAAAATCTTCAGATGAGACAAAGCTCATATCTCCCAGAACTCCACATAAAACAATGCAATGCATGCAAGATACGCATGAAAAATGTAAGATTGTCAGTTCAGTTATTCCTCCTGTTCATAAATGAACTGAGTGTGAACATAACCATATTTAGGAGTCTAAAACAAAACAAACCACCAACTGTATTCTGCCCCAGTATGAGCGTAGTATTCTTAGTGCTGTACCAGTAGGCGCCAAACACAAATGTAAGCCCAGAGAATGCCAGCTAATTTTAAAAAAGCAATTAGATTTTTAATGCACCATTAGGAGCAATGCATTCCGACAATGTTATATTGCTGAATTTTTCTTTCTCGTTCTAAAATCTCTTCTCTGGAGCTGGAGAATAAGAGCCACAAAAGCAATTACAGAACAATTCTGGCAGCTGGAACGTCTCATCTTACTTCCACCCTTACATATTACAGACTAATTAATTAATCCTAGCAATCATCGTTTCCCAATCAGCGGTAAAAGGATTTCAGTCTTAATGTCACTTTCTAAGGGCCGATGGTGATAACTTTGCCATTCTCAATCATAAATCCAATTTAAGTTTGCTAAGTAATGGCATCCATATTTATTGAAAGCCTCAAATCAAAGACCAATAAAGCCTGTAAATCTTCTACAGTACATCACAGGAAGCAAATGAAGGCGTCTTCCTCCAGTCCCCACAAGACACACTAAAAAGCCTGTCTCTCTTGCTCATAAATCTGTCAACTGCCTATCATCTTGGTTGCGTTTGATTATGCAAACTTGTTTTAACTTCAGGCAAGAGCAATACAGCAGATATCCAAAGTATTTCTGTAAGCAGAGGAAAGAGAAAAGGGAAAACTTACTTGCAACATTTCCATGCTACACACAGCTAGAGTAATCTTAAAGATGCGTTGTGGTGTTGTCAAGGCCATGCAGAACCTTCTGCTCTTCTTATTAAAACCCCACCAACATTTCCTCCCTGCATTAATTTCACTGCACTGATGAGAAATGGAGACAGAGTGGTAACAAATTGCTTTGGTGTTACAGAGAGAACACCCCCTGGAAAGAGAAGAGCACGAGACGCCTCCTCTAATTAAAATGCTCCCTTGTTTAAAAATGATGAGACATAATTAAAACCATTAAGTTTAATTTAAAATGTTCTACTTTTGCCTCGAAATGGCAAAAAAAAAATGCTGAATAAAATTTCCACCAAAAGAACTGCAAGAGAAGGGAGTTGCTTTAAAGAATTCGATAAAGGAAAGATGCTGGGTTCAATATAATTTAACCTCAAATCAACAAAAAAATAATTGCCTCATTCTCATTAAAGAAAATAAATAAATAAAAAGTTAAAGTGAAGCACTTACAATGAAAGATTTAAAAGAAGAAATGTGAAGCTTAACCACTCAGATTCTTCTGAAAAAAATCAAGCGTAGCGTCAGTTCTGACAGGTCACGTCAATCTCGATTCAGCTTGATGTATCAGACTCTCAGCTGATACACGTCTATCGATAGGAATACAACGCCTAATCGCCTATAACAATTCTAAAATATATATTTTTTATTCCAGAATCGATATTAATTCAGATACAATTGCCTTATTTTTGTCCTTGCTTGTAGATAAGGTTGACAGAAGTTAGCCACTTTCAGAGGATGAAATGTGTCGTCATCTATGAGTGTTTAGTGACGTAATATCCCAAGTGGACGCGCCAAAGCGTCGTGAGACTGAATGCACTGAAAAGCCCTCATGCTACTCATATGCTGAGAGAGAGATAAGACAAAGCTGCACGATTCATCTTTAAAAGACTGATCTCGATTCAAACACCCACTCGATCTTTCAATTCGTCTGTCTATTAAACTTTGACAAAATCGTACCGCAGCATTCAAATCTGTGTTGGCGCTGGCGCTGAGTTGTCATAAAACAGCTTCTCAACCTCATAGTATCATTATTTCTGTGATGCAACAGTTAAAATTATCATAGAAGTACTTGGATAAAAGTTTAAAGTTCAAATATGAACATTGATGTCTACGATAGCGAAACTTGGTGCTTAAAATAACGCATTTATCGCATTTATTCGTTTAGTCACAAAGTGGCGAAAAGTGACTGTTAAAAAATGTATTTGTTATTGAATCATTTATTCAAGAGAATGTAGTATTGTATGATGCTTCTGAAATAAAATTCAGAAAGATGCGATTTGTTTTCGTAAATATGACTCATCTTATACATCATGTACAGTCTGTATAAGTGTATGATTTAACTTTTCCCGATGGTCTAGTGTTACAAAAAAATTGCAATATAGAATCGCAATACTTGTAGAATTGCAATTCTTAAAAAATAAATAAATAAATAAATATTGCAATACATATCGTATTGGCACCCAAGTATCGTGATAGTATCAAATCGGGAGATAGGTGTATCGTCCCAGCCCCAATACAGTATATAAGCTCCTTCAGTATTATCAGCAGCTATCGCGTTTCTCAGGAGCGAATTACCCTCCTCCATCCGCAGCTCCTTCTCTCCCCTTGAATCAGAATAAATTCTCGAATTATGTTGTACTTTAAAATCTTGAATAAATTATATCTGAATGCATTCTTATCCATGCTAGGCTGCATGAATGCACAGGGAGTTCTTGCCCATAACAGAGCCATACCACCAATCCTAAGTGTATGCTAATTGTCAATCGTATTTGACGATAGTGGTCCTGACAGAACTGGTGTAATATGAGTTGTCAGCCTGTTTAAATCATCATTCTTTTTAGTTTTTTAGCATTAATCATGGCAACAAAGTTGTAAAATTGATTGATTTATCAATCAAATTAAAGATTAGCAAGCAATTTTATCACACTAATATCATGTTAACATGCATTGTTAATGTCTTGTGGCTATATTATTGGAATCATAATAACTATTTTAATGTTTATGGATTGAACCATTAGATAAAAGTGCCTCACTGTAACCAAGAATTTAGCTTCTTTTTTTTCTTTTTTTTAAGAGGGACAAGAGGAAATAAATGTTTCAGCAATAAACATACAAATATTGTGGATAGATGACCATCACAGCAGATGGCAGGTCTATTCCTCAAGAGCACGTCATACAGAAGCAAACTAATAATGTACACGCACACACTTCCATCTATCATTCTCCTCCTCTCTCCATATGCATCCAATTTATGGCCCTTTCTACTTCATTTCAAGCAATATGCACTTATCACCCACATGCAGAGGGATTGCCTTACGCTCCAACCTCATTCCTCCATCAAAAAGCAAAAAGTCCTGTAAAACCTTCAGGTCCACAGTAGACCCTGAAAGGTGTAATGCATATTTTTGAGATTACTTAAGAAAAAAAAAAATCAATGTCTTCTGTTATTGATGTTTACTATCTTTTATCTGCAATGAGCGGAAGTCTTCTCACTTTGTCTGATTTCTTTAGGCTGCAGTGGATGAGTGAGAGGGGCTTGTTTTCCCCCCATTTCTTCTGACATAAAGAGCTTTACCTTTCTGTGGGCAAAATATTTTATTTATTTACTTGCTGCACTGAGGTTGAGTGATGACTTCTCAAAACAACATTTCTGTACATTAATAATATTTTTTTCCTTTTTCTTTGAGCTCTTAGTATTGATCAGAATTGCATTATGGAGGTCACAGCCGCTATTACAGCTTTTATAGCTTTATAAACTTTATAAAAGATATGAGAATTGCTTTTTTCAAGCTTTTCGAATAGGCTACAAACTTGTTGTGCTGTTTTTCTTATCAAAAGAGAAAATACCTTTAAAGACTTTTAAATACTGTGATTTTCCATTAAACTTTATAGCATGTTGCTGGAAATAATAACAAAAATTAATGACTTTTAAAATAACTTTTATTAAATGGGTCAATCTGACTCTGAAACCTGGTATTCCAACTTCAAAGCTATTAAAAATATACGATGCATGCTCACGTGTGACTGCACATGAATAGAATTCTATACTACAGTAAATTAAATTAAATAACTGTAATGTAAAACCTCTCGTCTTATTGCTTTATTAAAAAAACACCACTACCTTCATGGTGTGTGACCACAGATTACCATGAGTAAAACAAAATTTTTCAGGATATAAGGCAAATTAAAATTTGCAATGATTACCAAGGACTCACATCAAAGGGCACAGTTTTTGTCTTAATTTGACAGTAAAATGGATGAATATGATGCCATTATGAACATATTCTGGTTAATGGACTGGTAAATGCTGGCAAGCACAGAGCATCTTAATAAACCCATTTGTCAGAGAACACCAATGATGGTCCTTTGATCGATAGTTTCCAATGGCCACGTCTCTGAGTGCTGTGTTAAAGTAACGTTTCAGGTTCAATACAAGCTAAGTTCAATCGACAGCATTCAGTGCACGATATAGCAATTACCACGGGAAATACTTTTGACTGGTCCCTTTTTTTTAAAAGACAAAACCCACTGTTACAGTGCACTCAAAAAAATAAATAATCACCTGTACTTCATTTAATTAAAGAAAGTTTTAAATGCAATTTAAAGTTTAATCATTTTAATTAAATCAGTTTATTTGGGTCAACACCGTTAAGTTGGATTAGGTAAAATTTACAGTAATATGTCTAACCTAACTTTATTATATTTGTCAAACTACATTTTCTTATGTTGGTCCCACTTAATTTAATAAGGTTAATTTACTTAATTAAACAATACTCACTATTGTCAGGTAGGCTTGCTGCGATAGTCGGTGTTACCGATGACACACGGTGTTCAGCCACACACCGAAAATTACACTGTAATTTGGATTATTTTATAGTAAAAATCATTTCGTTTAGTAATACAACTGACACTACAATTAGCCTAAACTCTGAACACGTCTACTCAATTCAGCATGAGCCGAACTACACAGCACAGATCAGCAGCAGGAGTCAGATTTCATTTATCAAGTTTATCAGTCCGATTTAATTCAAAGCGAAATGTAAAAGTGCCTATTTAACAAGTTTGTCATTGTACCATTTTATTGTCGCCCCTAATTGTCGCTAATTCTGAATGAAATGAAAACGCTCGCTCTGCTCCGCTCGTTCCCGCCAGTTGAACACAAGTGATTTAAAAGCAAGGTGCAAAAGAGGGAAAAACTCCAACGTGAATTTGTGCCATCTAGTGGTTTAAAGAGAATAAAGTCAAATGCCCGTTTTACCCAGGCATGCCTTTAGCCCTATTGTAGCCTGTAGAAATTCTCATTAACCAAAGGGGACCCACTTCATATTAAGTGTCTTTAACTAGTACATAACATTTTAATTAATAATTTGATACAATGCACTTATTATGTACATGTTTATATTGTAATTTTAATATTTCATTTAAATACATCTAATTTTACTGTCTATCCCTACCAATAACAGCAAAAGTGTTCTGCCAAACAAATTTTTAAAGTACAAATTTTTTTTATTCAATTATTTTTTACTGGTATTTCAGGTTAGTCATTGCATTAATTAATGTTGACATACAGAACCTTTTAGTAATGCGTTACCAACGAGTGTATGTAAAAGCACATATTGTATATTAATATAAAATGCAAGGGATCTGTCTGCATTTGTACAGGTGACATGTTAGTAGCTGACTGCAATCCTTCTTAAGTCTGTCATCCTCTTTCCTGCTTGGTTGTCAAAGCATTCCCAGATAAAACTCAAATTATCCCAGACACGCATCACCGAAACAAGTAAAGCAATTCAAGTAGATGTGACACATGAAGACCTCCCTAAGAAAAGAGGGAAAGCAGCCTGTGAGCACATACAGATCTTTCTCAATGATGAAACAGGATTCACACCCTTAAGCTTCATAAAGGTACAAGCGATGACAACATGCTTTGATGACAACAAAGCACGATTCGTCAACAAGAGAGTATCACAAGAGCTAAGCATGACACTTCACAAAACACATCTCCCCCCAAAGGAGTGATGGAGCTTCAGCCTTGCCTGGAACCAAACACAACGCACGCCTCCTGCTGTGGAAAAACGCATAAGCTAAAAGTCAAAGCACGTGCACCAACAAATCTATGTCTGTGGAGAAAGAAAAACCCGTCCCAAACACACAGAAATCTGCTCTGTTTTGTGAGCAAGACTTAGACTCTGCAGTCAGACTTCATCCTTGTCTATCAGCCTCAGCCAGCTCACCCACAGACCACCCACAGTGTGTTTACTGACCGTCTGGATGCATATACCACATAAAACATGCAGAGAAATGGCTGAAATCCACAGTTCTCATCGGACTGGCTGGTGCTATGCAGGGGTGCATCATTCTGCCTAGAAACAAATTATGTTTATAAGGTATCGGGTTTAAACGAGTGGTTTTCAGAAAGAATGAATAACTGGATTTGTTTGCCAGGATAGTGGAACCAAATCTTCAAAAAGCTGTGCTTGAGAAACATGGTAGTGAGTCGAATAGATATTCACAATCAAAATGGTATTCGGAATATTGTAACCCCGCCACTAAATTGCAGGTAATACCAAGAGCCAGCCACAGCGCAAACCCTCTTTTGGCATTAAAAAAACTATTGTCAGGATTTACTAAAGAGACACAGTGAAAAAAATAGTGATGAAAAGGCGTGGGCACAGCTAAATTTGCAGCGGACCTTAATGCATAAGCATTTGTAAGAGTTTCCCTTTCAGACGCAAAATCTATGGGAGGAGAATGTAAATAAATAATCCAACATGATTTACTAAGATTTGTGGTTATCAATTTACTGGTATTTGTTGGGGGGGGGGGAGCATCAACCCATTGTTTTGTGCTCTTTATTGTTCTACTGAAGAAAAAGAGTCACATACATCTTGGATGGCCTGAGGGTGAGTAAATAAACAGCAAATTTTCATTTTTGGGTAAACTGTCCCTTTAAGGAATTAATTCACCAAAAAATTATCATTTACTCACCATCTTGTATGACTTTAGCAGGGTGCACACTGTACTATTTATAATAGTCCTTTACGATTATGGCTTGTCAGACTGTACGAAAATGATCCTCGTTGTAAGCCATGTCACACTGTAAGATCTCAGTAGTCATTAATGTCAGACTGTATGGCAGTCAAGACGCGTTAAACACGGACATAAGAAAATAAGAACGCACATAAGAAAACTCGTCTGGAGTTTTGCATCATCATTCAATGACACGTTCCGTGACGGTGAACTTCATTACACGCGAGATTGAAATGGTGGCTACAATGAAATCTCTAACGTTAATTTTGGTCATGACTTGTCTTGAAAAACGACAATTTGACGTCGTTGTAGAAGTCTCACTGCAGGACTGCGAGTCAAATCTTCTGACACTGCCAGAAGGTAAAACTTGATAGGCTGTCAGTAAACATGTACAACTACCGATCAAAGACTTTTTCTTCAGCCTAGGATCAGAGGAATCTTTTAGGATTTGCAAAATTTGTCCAAATCGTTGATAACATCGTAGTGTGTGCACTGTGCACCCGGCTTTAATGTCTGGGCACATTAACAATATTTCTGCAAAATACTGCAGGCAAAATTAGTCCATTGTCTACTGTCAAAAGCGTAGCAATGTATGAAGCACAGCTCACACAGAAGTCACTTTCAAACGAAGCAGCTTTCTGTTCATCGAATTTGGATGACCAACATGAACATGAGCCAAATCTGCAAAGGGAACTTTTTTGCCGTCACACAAAACTCCGGAATGCACACATTCTTACTGAAATTAAAGCATAAAAGAAGTATCTGATTATACCAACGTGGATGTTTGCACAAGCTCTGCAATTCGAAACTCCAGTAAAGGCACGTCACGTTTATTTATATACGTGTTTTCATCAGCTGGAAACATTGTTAACAAAAAAACGCTCAGCACTCGCTGCAGATCAAGTTGACCGTCTGGTTTTTTGACGAACAATATGTAGATGTGTAGTGAGTAGAAGTGGATTGTTTCTGAATAGAAGTTTGCTATTTTGTGTTCATGTAGTACATTACGCTGTCTGTTGAAGTGTGTTTTCTCAGTTTACTGATGCACTTACAGAGTTTTCTGCACTTTTGTTACCTAATTTTCCTTGCATGCACATTAAGGAAATTATATGTTATTTAAGAACAATTGTTTGAAAAGTTAATGCACTTAAAAATGTGAATGTAATTTCATTTCAATAAAAGATGCGTGCTTGATTTGGTTTATATTTGCTTATTGCACTCGCTTGCGCCCTCTTGCTGGCATAGAAGACAATACAGTACTTTTTCCAATTAACATTAAGTAACACTATGTAAAAGTGAATTTTGCATAATCGGTCCCCATTAAAATACTAATACGCAGCTTTTAGAGGTAAATATAAGGTACAAAAGTGTACCTAGTGACAAGCTATACCAATTTTTCTTACAGTAGAAGACAATTAGCTAATTCTATATGAAAAAAGGGCCAGTGAGTCGAGTTCATGAAGGCCAGCAGGAAGCAGTTAGAGATAGCAAGTTGTGGTGTGATGTCAGGTTTAATTAGCCAACAGGGCCTGAGGACTCATTACTCACTGAGCAGAGGATAGGAGACTCAGAGGGAGAGAGCTGTTTACCACACATCCTCCTCTCTGGTTCCTGTTCATCACCACAGGGTCTTGATAAAGGGCACACAAAACCACCAACGACCCCCTTTAAAAATATGTCACCCATTTCAAAACATAACAGGAACAATTATGTGCATCTACTGTTGGGTATGAACAAGTCAAACACAGGTCAGCGATGTTGTGAATCATGCATCTAATGGGGAGAGGGAGAGGGAGAGGGAGAGGGAGAAATGGGTTTCACTCACTTCTTTTCATCCTATCACCCTTCACATATTCCAAAGCCTAAGCTCTTATTAGTCTGATATCGAACTGACCGTGGTTTTAGAACTGACATGTTTGCTTGACAGCGTTCGATCGATACCGTTTGCCTTGATATGTGTGATCACTGACGTTGCAATTACAGAGCCCCTTCAGTGATCCAGATGTGGTTCTTTTGACATAAATCATTCAGGATTTCACTGGTGTGAGACCATAGTCCGTTTCGGATTGATTAACAGGATAAATTATATCAGCAGTATAATGTTGCCCAAATACAAAGGACGCATTAAAGTCTAGTCTTTAATGTCTCTGATGTGAAGCATACTGTGAATACAACATTAAAACTAATGGTTAAAAGTTTGAAATAATTAAGTTTTTTTTATGTTTTAGAAAGAAGTCTCTTACAATTTAAAAGAACTGCTTTCTATTTTAATATATTTTCCTATGTAATTTATTCCTGTCGTGGCAAAACTGAATTTTCAGCATCATTATTCCCGTCTTCAGCAGTGTCACATGAACCTGCAGCTCAGTTATTGTTTAGTTTGTTGGGGGTGGGAAAAAAAGGATAAAAAATTTAACTTAATACTTTTCTTCAGCAAAGATGCTTTGATCAAAAGCAGTAAGACAGTAAGGACATTTATAATGTTACAAAAGATTTCTATATAAAAAAATGCTGTTATTTTGAACTTTATATATATATATCAAAGAACACAAAAAAAAAAAAAAATATATATATATATATATATATATATATATATATATATATATATATATATATATATATATATATATATATATATATAAAATGGTTTCCAAAAAAAATTAGGGAGCAAAAACTTTTTTTCAGCATTGATAATAACCATTCATAATAATTTAGCACCGATATTAATGATATTATTAATATATTGTATTATATTATATAACATTGCATGATACAATATATATTATATAATAAATAAATTGTAGGGCTGGTTTAAAGTACTTCTTCCTGCCTCTATGTATTAATGTTCATGGGTAGCCAAAATGGGTTCCATTCAGACCTTAACATTAAGTATTTTACTGTTATGTGTCAACAAGATTCAACAAGACATTTTCACCTGGCTAGACCCAATGTTTAGATCTGTTGTGGTATTTATGCAAATTGGCACATACATAATTAGATTATGCACCATTTGTCCATGTTAACAAACAATTTAAAAAAACTTGTAATACAATTTTTGTTTGTCTTGATGTAAGTTATCAACTAAAAAATTTTACCCTATTCACGTAAGAAAAAGAATGAATAAGTTAGGCGTATGAATAGGCTATATTTGGGTCTTTTTCGAATCTTTCCCCTAATGGGATTCTTCAAGACTTTTTTTTCCTTGCTCAGGACATATTGAGGATACAAAATCAGTTGAGTTTGCTTCTGTTGCAATTTGTTCAACCTTTTTTTCATAAAATGACTGGACTATATATCGCTATCACAGATTCGACCTTCCCGGATCAATAACTCGTGAGTTATTTGACAAATTACACTTATTTACAAATCAAAGTAACGTAGACAATGAGCTACAACCCACATTTCTCTCAAAACGAGCTCTATAATATAAATTGATCTATGAGCAGGCGGCTGAGAGACAAGTCCGAAGGGACCGTCTGCAAAGTGCAATTCAACCCAAAAAACGTGACTACAAAAATAGCCATTAACTTCAATGTTGGACACTGCACTGTCACCCAATTCAGTTTACACATCAATGGTCTCCCACTGGTCATGCTACACTGTTTTTGCATATTTTATATTGCAAGGGAACGCATAAGTTTTAAGTGGGAACGCAAATAACTTTGCGAGGGAATACAAAAGTTTTGCGTGGGAACGCAAAAGATTTGGGGGGGGGGGAATTCTCCCATCCCAATTTTTTTCCACCAGCACGTCCCTTCAGGGGCTCCATAATTTCACAATCACGGAAACAGAACCACTGCACGTTTGCTGAGGGTTTTCACCATAGACAGTATGTAAACGGTTTTCACCAAGATCAGGTTTGGCGCCCATCGAACGCTCATTCACAAACATACCACGACTTCTTTTCTTTTTATGAGTGACACAGATACTGTCTACTGATATTAACTTTAATCACCATGCCTTCAACGTTCAATGGCAATTGACTTCATAACTTAAAATTAAAAAAAAAAAATTGGTTAAGCTTACCCGTCTGTTTGTTCACGAGGACATAGCTGGTCTTGTTATAATGCATTGTTTTTCATTTTCCCTTTGTCTTTTTCTGTTCTGCGCCACAAAACATTTCCCTCCTCTTTTTTTCTTTTTTGGTCATGTGACAAATGTCGAAGGGTGAGCGGTTGACAAAATACATTTTTGAACTCATTCAAAATGCTAAACAAATTAAATGTTAACTATTTAAAAAATGAAAGCTTTTGATTTATAACTTTGTGTGTTAAAGGTACACTGTGCACCCTTTAGTCTAGCGGTTAAAAACAACAGCGTGCTTTTGCGGAATAACACTGTTTTGGTTGTACTTCGGTTCTGAGTGACTGTGCGGATGAATAGGTTCTTTCTCGTAACTAAAAAAAAAATCATACTGCTCATAAAACATTCAAAACTAGGCTTAAGAGATACAACAAGTTTAGATGGAAGGATCTTAAGCTGAGTAGCGGTAGGCCTATTTGGTAGAAAATAAATTCCAGCGCAGCTATAACAATCCATAATGAAATGACCTTTCACAATAGTTAAGATAATGCTTTACAATGAACTCTGTTAGAGAGCAACATATCTGTTCAATAAAATACCTTACTCACCTGCTGAGTAATTAAAAGACCATCTCCAGGTCACCTTAACATTTCCCCTATCTTTGAAAAGCCAAGCCAATGATTCTCGTTTTATTACGAGCTCTGTGTGTTCTCTTTTTGCCAGCACGCCCAGCAGAGTCTCACACACACACCATACACTCGTCAAAGTATTCGCTCGGAGGCCGAGCAACTTTTTTCTATGTAAGGATATGACAGGAGAGTGACATATGTACGAAATTTTCTGCAGAATCTATCTGGCTAGATCTTTAAAGGCATACAATATGTTTCCATAGTTATTAAGGGTAAGATGTTTTGGAAGAAGGATCGATGATGTATTTATTAAATGTTTTGTTAATATTGAAAAAGAAAAAGGAAGGTAGGCTACATCATGTACCAATCAGGAAGATTTTACACCTTATTATATGCACTGCATAAATCATGCACCCCTTTTCACAATATTACTGTTTTTACTGTACTTTTGATTAAATAAATGCAGCCATGGTAGGCATAAGAGACTTCTTACAAAAACATTACAAAATCTTAATTATGATCAGTAGTGTGTATATGTGAAACAATAATTGGAGAATCTCAGACAGCCATAAACACCCATTTGTTAACAAAGCAGGAATCCATTTCATCCAATTAAATCACATTTTGGATTGGATAAAATGTATTTTCAGACCGAGTCAGACAATAGTAGGGTAAAATGATAAACCATGTCTGGAAGCTATGGATTGTGTTTAATTACGCTTAGCTTGGGGCATATTGGTTATTTCAAAGTCTTTGTGTTGGTTTGATTATTAGAATGCACCTGTTCATTAGTCACATTTACCTCCATATTAATCAGCACTCTCAAAGATAATAAAGGCCATCCATGCATACTAATTGAAACATAAAATGATAAATTGAATTGATTTTTGGCAATATCGCCAGATGCATCAAAGCAGAATAAATGAAGGTAAAAGAGGCATTTGAGGTAAATGATTATCATTTGGTTAGCATCCTTTATTTATTCAACTGACGGTATTTAACTGATCCTTCCTCAATGTGTTGCTAAATTAAATTATATATGTCAACGAAAACTTCCTTCATTTTAAACCTAAGATCGCCTCAAAGCAGATTCCATGAAAAGCCCAAAGCCGGTCCTCTGAGTCTAACACTCCATTATTGATATGATTCAGAGCCTCCTGTGAGCTGGTCTTTGGAGGATGTTCCAAGTCTCTAACTCTCTTCCTCTTTCAATGCTGTCGGCCCTGAAGGCTCAATCCCTCTGGCGCACACCTGCTAGTTACAAAGACTTGCCTAAAATCACCCATATTTGTCCTCTAGAGTCAAACAGCAACAGTGCATGCTCATACACTAAGAAAGCTGTGTTGGCTTATTCAAATCTACATCTGGTCTACATTTGAACATACTCTCAAGTTTATAGAGTATTAACGTAAGAATACTTCTTAGTACGCAACTGATGGCCTGTATTTGGGAGATAACTTTTATGTTGAGGCTCCATCAAAAACTGATATGATGGGAGCAGAGGGAATGTGGTACAGGAACAAGCCAGGCTTTCTAACATCAAAAAATACCTGCTGTGAACAAACATTGAGGTATTATTGAAGGCAGTGCTTTTTCAACAACGTTTCTGCCATCCATTACAGCTTTAGCTACAGACGCCCCGGTGTCAATCCTCCAATAAAACCAACTCCAATGGGGAAACATATCATTTATGAGGGTCATTTGCATTTAAATTCAGATCAAGAATTGAGGATGTCAAGCTGGAAGGCCATGAAACAGAAAATGAAGCTTCAATAAACTGGGAAAACTGTTACACACAAAATCAGATGATGATCAGATCTGCTTGAAGAGGCAAGGCGATAATAACAGATGAGAAACTAATGGATATTGAACTTACTAAAATACTAGAATAATTGGGACTTGATTATCTTGGAGAGCCTCTCTCTATCCAGGTTTAATGTGCCGACAGTTGGAATAAGAACAATGGCATGGACTGTCAATAGTGTTATAGAGAATCGTGTAGATGATGCTTGCCAAGGCTTGGTTAATGAATTCTCTCCTCATAAATATTCATTTAGTGCATTTACCAACTGCTACTGAATCTAATTAACCCCTTAAGCCCTGAAGGCATTTTAGAGTTGTTTTTTCTGAGTGATATACACAAAAGAAAAGACTCATCCTAACTCCAAACCTATAGCAAGGAGAGTCCAAAGGTAGGTATCATCTGATAGAAAATGTTTTAAATTTGTAGAAAAAAAATCATTACATTTGAACATTCTCATCCTGAGAAACTGCTGATAAAAGACAAAAATATATATATATATTTTTTTATAATTTCTACAAATCTTTCTTATTTCACATGCTCAGGAAGGAAATAAGGTAGGAGGACCATTATTTTTTGAAGTTCCCCTTTATCTGGATTTGAATCTGAATTTTGTGGTGTCAAAATTATCTGAATTTAGTTTCTTCACATACAAAAACTCGCTCAAAACTATTATGCTGGTTGTTTTCTACTCCATGATTCTACTCTGTGAGACCTTTCAAATGACATAAAACATACTATCTGAGCTGTATCATGTTTTGACATATTACAGTACATAGTACAAAAAAAGTATTTCATTCGTTCTGAATTTTCATTTTATTTTATCAGCAAATAACTCAGTACTACTACTTATGAGTTAATCAAATTGCCTACATTGCATGCATCACATAGCATGCATTGTAAAGTTCAAATGACACCTATTTTGTGTTGATCAAGGCAGTAGTTTTGAAAAATATTTTTTTTTCATAGCTAGGTGGCGTACGCAGGTGCTACACTCTGTTTTAGAGGGACAACTCAGCACTCTGTAAGAGTTGATAAAATGGTTAGATGCATTAAAAAAATGTATCAGTTTCTAAGCTTTCAAATTACACCTATTTTGCGTTATTCCATTCAGTGGTTGCTTAGTCATTTGATTAAGAATTTGTTTGCAGGGGTGAAAAACTTCACTTCAGGTTTAAGGGATAATAACATCAAGGATGGTTTAATAGAAAGAGCTGATAACTATTCCAGTCCTAGAAGACCAGATTTTATCAGCTGACCAAATAAACAAATCATTCAATCATTTTGCAGCCAGTAAATTGAATAGTCAAACTATGACTAAGTTTAAGTCTGAAAAATTACTTTCATACAATCTGGACTACTGGTTATTCAAAGTCAAATGCAAGACAATAATTTCCAGAAGTAATGTCATAGTGAACAAATTTGCCAACAGCTCAAATATTGTGCCAGTTTTAACAAGATTACAGTGAGAGGATTATACAACTATGAAGCTTTCTTAAATCTGACACCCCTGTCACAGATGTGAAGCCTAAGCAGTGATCGGCTTCATAAAAATGGCATTTATGTCACTGCTATATATTAAACGGGCTATAAAAAAAATACGCAATGTGAACGAACATTAAAGGAGATCAAATGTGCATAGACACTTTTTGCCTGTAGCGACTCAGCAGTAAAACCTGGTTAGCACAAGTAACTTAATACTGTTTAATTGAATCATGTCAAGGACAAAAGCATCCTAACACTACATTAGATACACTTCGCCTGCTCCGCTAAAATTGATGTTTTAGCCTTTCATAGAGGACATTACAAATCAGTGTTTGCACTCTAGAGGGAAAATACATCTCGTATAGCAACACAAGATTATGCCTTGCATAGTTTTTGCCAGGTTAACATTCATCCGCCTTTCTGTGACTCATCACATTCCTCATCAAAACAGATCAGGAGAGGGAGAGAGAGAGAGCGAGCACTCAGAGGAGATCAGCTCTATAAATAAAAAGGATAAGGCATGATTAGCATATACTTCCTGCCCCCTTACTTATGCCAGTGTCTCAGCAGACAGGAGGCAGCAGATTGTTTCAAATCTCCGGCCTCTCCAGAGCGCCACAGGCTGTGGCAAACACAGACCGCCTCTTCACGTTATTAGTGCTGTGACCTCCAGAGTGTTAGATCAGGTATTGGGTGCAAAACTAGTGGGGAAGAAGAAGGCTTTGTCACGTGGTGTTGAGGTGTCTGGTTTTAAACCGTCCTCAATCGTACGTGGACATTCAAAAAGGTCAAAGCCAATCCAACAAAAAAGGTCATGCTTTGACATAATCACACAGCCGAATCATTTGGATCTGGTCTGCTGAACAGCTTGCAGGCAGTTTAGAATTGAAAACTTTAGGTTAGATGAGGGAGAAGGTCAACATCATGCCCTGGTAGGTACAGAAAGTTTAACAAGAACGCCATCTGGAAAGATAATCTCGTAATTTCGCATATATATTAGCCACAAGAAACATTTGGACCTTTATGTGATCACTGTTTCCATAGGAACATAACGTTTAACAGCCATCAGGACTCTCAAAATGAAGCAACAGACAAGAATCAGGATCAACAACCAGAAAATGATGCGAGAGAAGATAAGGAGGATAGAAACAGATTATAACAATTGTTAGCAGATTAAACAAAGCGTCCCTTAATCTGATGCATTTCAGATGTAAGAATAAATTGAGAGAATATGCAGGATAAATAATTTAAAAAAAAAAGAAGAAAATAATAAATAATATAATAATAAGTAATAAAATAAAAATTATAACTTTATTATTGCTGTTATCGTTGCTATTTATTATTATTATTATTATTTAAATTCAGTTCTTCTACATCATTTTCAGTGATATACTGTCAAAAACTTCAGTGTGAGTCCAACTGAAATTCCACCTGCAGCTATAATTCATTCTCTTTAGTACCGCAGTGATGACATTTTATATAATAAAATATGGAGGTGCAATTTGAACAGTGTTTTAAGTATCACAGCTCGCTTGGGAGATGGCAAGCAAATGGACTCAATTAATAACCCAACAATAACAAAGACAAAAACAGATGCTGTAGGCAAAATGAAAATATTCTGCCCTCACTTTCTTGTAATGGTAATACATGGTAATTCTTGTAATAAAGATCAAATGCTCTAATGAGTCACCGCTTAATTAAAACTTAGAATGAATGCAAGATTATATTTAGTTATGCAAAGCGATACTTGCCTTCAAATGCGGTCAAACTGACAGGTTTAAAGGGATAGTTCCCCAAAAATTTAAATTGTTATTAATTACTCAACATCATGTCGTTCCAAACCCGAAAGACTTTCGTTCATCTTCGGAACACAAATGAAGATCTTTTTGATGAAATCTGAGAGCTTTCTGTCCCTCCATTGACAGCTACGCAACTGACACTTTGACGCTTCATGCTTTTATTCACATTCTGTATACATTGATCAGCGAACACAAACAGAAGCTCAACCATACATGCTTTAAAGCACGAGAACAAACCTCATTGGTTCTTGCAGAAGCTCAAACGTGCTGCGTAACACATGAGAATGAACCTCATTGGTTCTCACGCGGCAAGCGAACATGCTTTAGCTTCCGATTACCACAACTGAAGTGAGCGCTGATAAATAAAAGCTTAATTTAAATCTGTTCATTATATATAAAGCAATCGTGTCTCTTCAGAAGATTTGGACAAAACAGCTCAACTCAGTTTACGATCTCTTTAAGAACTTTTTGAAGCGTCAAAGTGGTAGTTGCATATAGACTCAATGGAGGGACAGAAAGCTCTTAGATTTCATTAAAAATATCTTGTGTTCTAAAGAAGAATGAAAGTCTTACGGGTTTGCAATGACATGAGGGTGAGTAAATGATGACAATTTACATTTTTGGATGAACTATCCCTTGGCAGGCAAGTTGCTCTGAACAGGTTTCGTAAATGCTAATTAGAGAAGAATAACTTCACGCCTGTAGAGGTCTATCTGTCCTCCAAATCAAAGAATGAACAACATCTTGATAGGAAATGATCTGAAACCATTCACCTTTAATGAATGCCGCCCCTCTCCTCCCATTCCAGCCGAGAAACTATGCAATGTAATGACACATGCCACTAATGAAGAACATTTTACAATGCAGACTCCAAATAAAATCAGACAGAATTAATTACAGTGAGGCGGACTGACCTTTTCAGCTTGATAAATCATAAAGCGGCATTAGGCCTGTAGACATCCTAGAATGCCTGGCTTTGATAAACAATATCCTCCCTCCTGTATTGACCCAAGAAAAACACTGCACAGATATTATCAAACTGAGTTCTGACTGAAAGCGACTGTCTATCCTAGGTATCTAAAGTATTTTCTTTCTGGACCCATCACATATTTCATCATTTAGGCTATCGGTTCCTCCAATTGCATTCCATCTAGGCCTGTCACGATAACAAATTTTGCTGGACGATAAATTGTCCAAGAAATTATCGCGATAAACGATAATATTGTCGTTCTGAGACCATTTTCATTTCATATAATTATAATGGCATAATAATGCAGGTACACCTTTTCAACGATCTATAAACTTTTATTTCTAAAGAATATTAAACATTGAAAACGGAAAACATTTTAAATATCCCAAAAAATGAACAAAACAACCAAAAACAATGAAAGCAATGGACTCTTAGTGTCTGTTAACAAAATAAATGTCTGTTAATAAATAAAATGAAACAAAATTGCACTTCAAAAAATATTAAACATTAGGCTTTAGACATTATTAAATAGTGATACATTCCATAACAGGCAAAACTGACAGTTAGGACCTTTGTAAACAAATAAAAAAAAGCCTCAACAAGCCATATCGCACAATTTTGCACTGTTACTCCTGTTACTTTGTCCTCCTGTTACTTTGTCAAGTGATTGTGTACTGTCGGGAAGACGGAGACGCACTTTATTGCGTGCATGCTACGCACTGAAAATACTTGGTTAGGATTAGGGGTGAGGAGTGCGTGCGTATTACACGCCATAAAGAGCGTATCATATGCACGCAAAAACTATTTTTGGCGTATAAATGGCACGAGAAATAACATTCGTGGTATAGATACGCATTTTCATGTGATCGGGCTCGCTGTCGCAACTCACAACTAGCGTCTTCTCTCTCTCCCGGCAGTAGCCGCAAACACTCCCGCCGGCGCTTTCCCATACAAAGACCATGTGACTGACAAGCGCCGCGGCGCCGCCTTCTCACACAAAGACCATGCAACTGACAACAAGAGGGTTCACTCCTCCTATACGCTAAAGAACCGAGCGAGAGTGGTCATCCAGTCTCTTTGGTAGAGAGAGAGAGACGAGGAAAACAAACAAGCATGCAAATGGAATTATCGCGGCCGGAAAAATTATCGAGCTCATTTTTTTTTATCGTGCGATTAATCGACTTATCGACTATCGCGACAGGCCTAATTCCATCATTCCAATTTGAGCCCAAACTATCTTTTTTGTGGGGAAAACGGATCCCATAGCTTTAAAAAATAATCTTTTAACACTATTTCTAAAGCAGCTGCATGTTCTTTATACCTCTTCTTTATGAATTCCCATTTTGATTGGTACATTTCAATCACAAACCTATTCACAGAACTCATGATTGACTGGAGTGGGAAAGAGATTGAGTACTTGACAGTTGCCAAAGAAAGTTTTTACCAATCCTGAAGGAAAATTAAGCTCAAATCTTTCAAAACCATTCTTTGATTTGACATTTAAATGCCAGCTACACAGAGAAGTATGTTATTGCCTGCTTGATATTAATATGGTTTTATGACTTCTTAAGGCGGCAGTTAATAGAATATCTATATTTTCTTGTTACCACAAACACACAAATACATGTACGCACTGCTGACTGACAAGCCTGTACCAAAAGCAATTACATTTATTTATTTTTTCTACCAGAATCTAGAGGTAAAAAAGCTCCAATAAATCTTTTTTAACACACCTGTGCACAAGGCTCCGTGACCTTAATACAAAGCAAATACAAGGCAATTCACAACTGCTGTGCTGATGACTATAATTAGCACGCACTGGCTTACACAATACTTGGACTGATCATTTCAAAACATTCACACCCATTTAAATGGGTACAGAAACCACCATAAAGACCACTGTGTTAGCTACTGTGCTTCCACGGAAAAAAAAAACATGTAGAGACGGTCAAACATAGAAATTTGCTAAATGCCTTGGGCCATTAAGACAAATTAAAAGCAATGCACTGCAGTAGTCCGCTCTAATGCACTAATGTTATTGATTGCAAGTCATGGTTCCAGTTTGAGTCTCAGTCCGTAACAATATCTCGCACTAGAGTAAGAGAGGAGAGTGCTGCAATATTTGAAAAAACAGCTCTAAAAGCCCATCCAAATGCTGGTCTAATGCGGTTTTCTCAACCACTGATGCATAATTGGATGTTTGTGGTGATATAAAAGTAGGTCTGTGTATAGAAGGTGATGAACTCTTCAGAAAGCCAAAAAACTTTGGCTGCATCTCTTTCTAAATCAGTAGACAATTTGGGGGGCTATCAAGGGTTCACTATATACGATACGGTTATCTGCAATGTGATTATAATATGAGGTTGAGGATTAAAACATAGCTGGCATTAGGGGTTGCACAGACTAGTCGACATTAACCCTATGCCATGAGCTTTAAGCTCGATGTCGACTAGTTGCTGATCATGGCCTAGAGAGGGCGCAACAGGATAAGAAATCTCTAAAGAGAGTTAGTTTACATGTAGTTAGAAAGTTACTTTTAGTATAAAATGTCTGTTGGGGGACCATCAAATTAAAGTGTTAGCAGATATAAATAGACAGTCTACTAATTCCCAAATGACTGCTAGTTGACATGTACTTGCAAATTAAAGAGAGATAGTTGGCATGTAGTTGCAAATTTACTTTATAGTTAATAGAATGTCTAAAATGGACTATCAAAATGAAGTGTAAACATATAGTGTAAGTGTAAATATATAAATATAAGACGGAAAAACTCATTAGAAATGTTGCCTTGACAATTAACTGAAATAAAATATGTACTAAAATTACTAAAACGTAATGACTGTGTGGATGAAAATGGTTCTCTCTCATCTGGTTCTTTCTCATAATTAAAAAAAGAGAGAGATTGGATTATCCTTCAGCTCATAAAACATTCACTATTAGGCTAAGAGATCTACTAAGAGATATAACCAGTTTGTATGGAAAGGATCTCAAGCTGACTAAGTGAAGTTATTACTGTATCTATACCCATTAATGGACAATACGCCCTTTCAGCACAGCGTTACAACAATCCATAATAAAATGACCCTTCATAGTAGACAATGATTTCCATTGAACTCTGTTAGAGAGCTACATGGCAATTTCTTTGTTCAATAAAATACCTTACTCGCCAGCTATAATACTTCAAAATTAAAAAGCTATCTCCTCGTTGCTTTTACAACATTTCAAATTCAGTTCTCGCCGTCTCTGAAAAGCCAAGCCAACGGTGATTCTCTTTTTGCCAGACGACTCTCCTCTGTTCGCCGTTTTATTAAAACAGGCTATTCCCCAGAGGTTTGAGATGCCACACCCACACCATACACACGTCAAAGTAGCCAAAGCAACATTTCTCTATTTATGGATTTGACAATAAACTCACGAGCGAGTGACGTATCTACGCAATTTACTGCGAAAACCATCTCCTCCTGTCTAAAATATAAACACTTATAATAGGCTTACTGTAGTGAATCAGGGTAAGACAAAAACAAGTTTTGGAAGAAGAATTGATGTATTGACTTATTTAAACTTTGTTAATTTTGAACAAAACAAAAAAATAGTTACATAGCTAAAGTAATTGTGAGCTGCCAATAAGACAATGGAACATGGCCAAGTCCCTGGACAGTGAATTAACTAGAGAGAAAATATAGTCAGATTGTTGTACAACTGCAGACCAAAGAAGGACTACTTATGACATTTTAAAATCAAATGTAACTGAACAATTAAATGTTCTTAACAGTCAAAACACAACAGCCAACAACACCTGAGTCAACATCTTCGCTCTGTATAGTCACCATTATTACTATCTGTTCCATATTCAATCTGTCCTTTGTCAGTCTTAAAAAAAAAAGGAGAAACTATAAATATTTATTCAAGGAGGTTACACTGCATTCTCCTCTAATCTCCCACAGCGTGTCAGGCAAAACAGGAGAGCAAAGGTACATTCATCAATGCACCTGTGGATGACAGGGATGAAGAAATAGTGTTGTTTCTCACTCAGCCACAGAAGCGTCAGGCTGATAGACCTTTCTGGATGCCTGATATCTTTTCAGCGCACACATCTGTAATACTGAGACAGTGGTGTCTCACTCAATAAACAAGAGGGCGGATAAAAGAGAAAGAGTGACCAGGATTCAAGTGCAGTCACCAGATCGAACACTTACTCACCCTTTATTCAACTTTGTCCTTAAAGGACTGAGTTCACTAAAGTTCTCTGGTACATTTAAATTGAAAAACAAGACTTTGCTCTCAAGGGGTATCAGAATATTAATTTTTTCTGGAAATAGTAGCCTATTTAGTCTTAAAGGGGCACATTTGTCTTTGTTTACTCACTATTAAGTCTTTTTAAACCAGTACAACAACATTTCTTTTGTGGAACTTCAAAAAAGATGTTTAGTTGAATGTCCGACCTGCTCTCTTCCAGACAATGAAAGTGAATGGGGAGCAGGAGCTTTCAACCTTCAAAAAGTCAAATTAAAATGAAAACAAATTAAAGTGATCCATATGCCTTGTGCACTATATTTCAAATATTCAGAAACTTTTCAAGAGCTTTGTGTGAAAAAAATCTTGTTTGTCAGCTGTGGTCACCATTCTCTTTCATGTTATGGAAATGAGCAGCATGGACATTGTGCATAAGTAACTCCATTTGGATTCCTCATTCCTCAAAGATTTTCATTTGAATTTTTCTGAAGACAAGACAAAATGGTCTTTTAAACTTTTACTAAAACTTCTTAGTAAACTTTTAGACATAATGGTGTCAACTTGTTTTGTTCCCGGGTGCAAGGATTCAAAGAGTAAACGTTTAGCTGGATTGAATTATTTTGGTTTCCACTGAAGGATCCAGCACATTGTTAGCAAAGAATCATAAACATGGAGAAAATATAGAGATGGAAAATCTGAAAAACTTCAGTGTTCGTATTTACCATTTCAAACTGGATGACAATGAACATATTGTTTTAGGCCAAACGGAAGAAAGAAGGAAACTGACGTTTTATCAGTTTTACCCAACCCCCTGAAGCAAAACAACGTCGCATACAGTATATCCTAAGTCTTTGGTACAGGTAAGAAAGCTGTTGACAGTGTTCCATTTTTACCATAACGCTGCTAGTATACAACCTACGATACAATTTTCAGTGATAACCCCACTCTTTTTACAATAACTGTTTTGTTAATAAACCCCTGTCTGCCCGTGGACAAGGATACAAAAAGCATAAGTATAATCTGTAGTTTTCACATAAGATCTGGAGCTGTCAACAGTTTTGCAGATAAATATACTTACATTTCTCAGTCCAGGTAACACGGAGAACGAGTTAACTCTTCGACATTGTAACAATACAAAGTGGGTTGAAAATTGGTGAAGTTACAACTTAAAATGACTTTATTAGTAGTAGTATTAGTAAAGACTTTTTCATTGTTACACAAGATTTCTATATTAATTAAATCCTGTTATTTTAAACTTTCAAAAACATTAAGTAACACAACTGTTTTAAGAAGAATTTTTTTAAGCTCCAAATCAGTAATTTCTAAAGGGATAAAGTGATACTGAAGACTGGATTAATGATGCTGAAAATTCAGCTTTTCCATCACAAGAATAAATGACATTTTAAAATATATTCCAGTAGAAAAAAAATATTTTAAAGTGTAATAATGTTTCGCAATACTACTGTTTTACTGTATTTTTGATCAAATAAAATGCAGCCTTATTGACCATTAAAAAATTAGAGCAATCATACCAAACGTTTACACAAACCTTCGAACAGTATACATTTTTATAGTACATACACAAATTCAATAAAAGGAATTTAAAATAAATAGTTAATTAGCAGAGGCTTTTATCCAAAGTGAATTGCAGAAGTCTCATAGGAGGTACGAAGGGAATAACTCATGACTTGCACTATGTGGGGATCGATTCAGAAGACTTATGGTCACTAGCCTACGGCTTTACCTACTACTACACCACCCCCACAAAATGGGGTTTATTATTTAATTTATTTTACATCACTTTCTCTCTCCCCATCCAATAAACAAACATACATACACACACATTTTATATCACCACCTAAAATAACAGAGAACAAGCTTTCACAGGCATCACCTTTGCGGTTTTAGCATTCTGCAACTTGTGATGTAGTACTTTGTGTCCCCTTATCAATCCATATTAAGGCCGTCTTCTGAGTTTCAGTCTAAAGTAGTTTTCGGGGGCCCTGCGCATGAGGCCATGCGGCACAAGGCAGTAAATAAAACACATAAATGTGCCACAGCAGACAACCAGCAGACACCAGCCCTTTCAATGTTAATAGGAGAGCATTGGTTACCAGAGTTTAAATAATGGCCTCCTGCTTCTATCTCTTGGGTCAGGTACGCTAGGTGGCTGGATTTATTGAGTTAGCAAATTGCTTTTCTATCCTCATTCTTTGCGCCTCTTTCTGTCTGGTCATCCTTTCTTTTAACACAGCACGAGGATGATGGTGGATGATAGGGGAGTGATTGGCCTGTTTTTTTCACTTCCAGAGCACAGGACGTGTCTCAAGGCCAGGGGAAAGCACGGAAAGGTGCTCATCAAAGGCGCGGCTCTGCTGACACGTACAATTACCAAACTGTTTTTCACAGGACTAAAATGCTTTATTCCAGCATGGTTGGAGATGAGGCATCGCTGATGCTGATGCCAGTCAAGAGTGATTGTGATGACCGAGGATGACTCTGCTTTTCAACTTCCACAACTCAGAGCCATATTTGCCATATCCCTTGACTACTGGGTCATATATAATATATTCTATCACAACTTTCCACAACTAAGGCAATCAGAGGTCATGTGATTGCAGGCGAAAATATCAAAAGCCAGACAGGAGGAAAACAAGAATAGCAATTTATATAACCAACATTATATGCTCTGTACCCATAGAACTCACAAGAATAGAAGAAGCTAGACAGATGTGTTTATCACAGTATTGGCAAGGCACTGTATTAATATTCGTCAAACATTCTAGTTTGATCCCAAAACTGATTCTTAACAATATTATTTTCTGCCTTGCAAGCATTGGCATTCCCTTCGTAAAAAGCAAATCTAGTTCATTTAAAACATATGTGCCATCATATCTACATATCTTAGTCAGTGCCATTGTTTTGTCTCAAGTAAACACCAGTGAGACACATTTATAAAAGCTACTTGAATGTCTTAATTTAACTAAGGTCTATGCCTGGCTTAATCTAAGCCATTTAATTATAGTATCATCAGAACCTTCAAAGCAAACTTTGAATAGTTCATAACTATTTTTCTTTCGCCGAATCTGTTGCTATAACTCCTGACATTTTTAGATCCCTCCTCTAAGTGAGGCAAAACAAAAAAACAAGGTAAACTTCCCCTGATACTTCTTTGTGTACAAGCCACCGTCTGAGCAAATAAATAATGTAGTCCAAAAGTACATGCTGATGATGTGCGTAGGGAAAACAAATCACTAAGAAAATGAGTTACAATTCAGAGGTAGAGGCACACACTGCACCAATAAATGTTCTTGTCAAAACACATTTCAGAACGTGTCATCAGACTACACTTGCTGCTTGTCACATACACAATGACGACTTCAAGAGAGGGAATGGACATGCATGATCTGGGGAAAAAGAGAGGGTTGTGACAAAGGAATACATTTTGAATGATTGATAAATGCATTTTCAGATTACACAGAATGATTGCACATTCATGGTTCCCACAGACTGAGACAAAATAATTTCAGTTTTGAACAGTTCATGATTACCGCACTAGTATTTTCAGAATCTTTTATAGAGATTGCTGGGGAGGATTTACAAGTCAGGAACCACTCTTTTGAATTACAGTTTCAAACATTTATTTATTTTATTTCAATGACTTTTCCATGACTTTGAACATATTTTCAGGTTTGCCATGAATGTGGAACATTTAAAAAAAAATGGTGACAGCAAGGGAAGAGGATGAACATGCATGATTTGGAAAGGATCTCTAAGTGGAAGAGGGTTGTGACAGCGGCATAAACTGAATGACTCGTGAATAAAGTGGATGAGCTGATGACTCAGGTCAGGCGGATGACTCTTGATCATTTCAGCAGTAGCCTACTGTATAAAGTATTAAGATCGGGTACACATTTATTACTTTTCCTCTTATTGTGGCTGTTCAGCATGAACCAGCTCCAAAGGCTGACGGCATTTCAAAGAACATCAAAGCACGAGTCACAATAGCGCTTTTAAAGAAGCTTCTTCAACCTCGGATTGCACTACACAACATTGAAAATTGATGAACGTGATTCGGGGACAAATGTCAAAACCCGCACACATTTCATTTTCATAATGAGAAGTTAGACGCTATGTAAGGCCTATGTCTGTCTGGAAGAGAAGAGAGGAGGGAAATTTGTGTTCGAGTAGCCTAATTACAAAGTAAAAGAAAAAACAAAGAAATACAGCCAGAAACATTTTCAGTGGCCGTGCTCAAAAGAAAACGTAAAGTGAACGGTGTTCATAGAACCAAGAAGGAATGATTCTATGAACTGGTTCTTTTAGTGAAATTAAAAACATTGTTATGCGATTTCTAATCGAATTAATCTGAGACAGTAGGCCTAGCTTTTTGAAGTTTGATGAATTCAATATGAGGCGTTTTTCTTGGTTAGCTACTGAGAAGAAAAAAAAAAGAAAAAAAAAAACCCAGTACATTAAAATAATATCACGTTTCCTGCACTACTAACACTGAATCTGCAGCTGAAACAAAACAACATTCTTTGTGGAGTCGGTTCTTTTGAATCAAAATCAAATAGCGTGCTGTGTATAGTCCGATTCTCGGATGTCCAGGCTCGTTTTAGTGCATCAAAAACACTTCTAAATCAGTCGGAGCGGTTAGTTAATTAATCTGACTCATTTACAGAAACAAAATTACTTAAGTCATAATATTTAACTCGAACCGCTGAAATTAACGATCACATAGCATAACTTGGCTGCCAACCGACAGCAAAGGGCAGTGAATGCAATAGGAATTACATTTCTTCCTCAAAAGTAGGCAACTAAGAACGGATGAAACGGGAATACGTTTCAAAACCAGAACGTAGTCTATAACGTTAACTTCCCGGTAACATATAATTTACTTAAATCAGCTCATAAAGTCACTGGCAGATGAATGTCAAAGCATCACTTGCAAGATATTTTTTAGACCATCGGAAAATATAAACCACAAGGTCTGCTACACTGGACATGTCAACCGGTAAAACAAGAAAGATTAAAGATTGACAGTTAACAGCAGGCCTTTACACGATATCGGAGTTGGCATTAACAATAATTAGCATTATGTACATCACTAGCATAATTTATCGCGCGTCTCTAAATTTAAACTAAACGCTTAACGGTTCAAACAATCAACACGCTTGTGAAGTACGGCAAATAGTGTCTTACCTTTTCTTTTGTAAGGCGAGAAACAGCGAAAGTAAAGCACTTCAGATTTCCATTTTACACGGACGCTCAGATAAAAAGAGGAAAGCTGCGGGATGAGAGTGGAGAAGTGATGAACAGGCAGTCGGCGGTGAGCAAATAATCTCATACATGAACAAGGACATCAGCCGAGCAAGGGAGATATCGCGTAGTTTTGCGCTCGTGGAATTCATCGTTTGAAGTTCTGCACCTGCCTCAATTCATGATAACGCATCAGCTGTAATCCCGGAGGAGTGCGCATATTCTTCATTCACTCCAGATGAAGTTTGCTGGACGACATCGTGACGAGCTGTCGCTGAAAATAGCACGGTCGAGAGAAGCGACACATCGTCGCGAGGAATCTCCAGAGCCCGTCATAAACACGGAGATGTGTCACGCAGAGTTGAAGGCGCTCGCATTTATGAGACGGGCTGTAAAACGTAAAGCCGTAGAGCTTTGCTCACACTGCCTTGATGCTGAGATTTCCTAGGATGCACTTGGACCAAGTTACCTAAGCTTACAGTGTTCCTGTGGAAAACAATGGTCTTTATTTAATTTTTAAAGGAGCAGTCTTTATAGCGAGAAGCATAATGTATATCCTTTGCAATCAAAACACAAAGTCCAGTTTGAGGTTTTTGAATAAACCAACCTATTCTACATTTTTACAATTTAGGTCATCATCAAATGTTGCAAATGTGTGTAATCAATCTTGAAATCATCAGTACAATCCGGCATTTTAAATCTTAAAAACAGACTTGTGTGATTTACTCTGAAAATAATACAACTATACTTTGAGTCAAATATCATACAAAAGCGCAATCATTACAAGTTAACAGGTCTCCAAACAAGTCCTGTTTCAAGTCCAGTGGATCCTGACAAATGCCTGCAACACACACAATGCTACATCTGAGAGCAAAGGATTAATTTTAATGTGAGACCGGTCAACGATACATAGCCGCATATGGTTTATAGGAATAATAAACAAGACTTTTCATCAATCTTTGACATCAGTTTTACATCGCTATAAATAATGAGAATTGTATTCTAGATGGCAGTTAAAACAGTCATAATCATGTTTTTTTTTTCTTCAAATATTAAGGTTCATCACAATGTTTTAGTTCTGTTTTCTGTGCACAAATTGTAAAAATGCAAAAAAAAAAAAAAAAATTATATACACAACAGTAGACAATACTAGAAAGTAACAAAATGGCTTGTAATGTACATTTAGTATTTACAATGATGCAAGTGGTTCCTTTCTGCCCTATTAAGGAGGATGATTACAAAATATATACACGTTTTATGAATCCCCTGACTCCTGGATTTTCGAGGGCTGCCTGTCATCTTGACAGCTGGAGCCGTGGCCAGTGTTGGTCTGAATAAAGTTGTTGAGGCCATCAAAGCCTTGATTAAAGAGAAACTCCATATACCAGTTCCAGTACTTCCCGGTCTGCAAACATGAAAAGAACAGTTACTGTGTATGACTGAGCTCAAGCATGCTCTCGTGTCGATCAGAAATAAAATCGATGAGAGTCAAACATCATAAAAGGTTTTTAATAAAAAGATGATATAACATTAGTACCTTTATAGAACCAAGATCCACATCCTTCCTCTCCGGCCAACACTGATAAAGAGAGCATAAATATTCATCGTTCTCCCTCTGCTTTAAATCTCAGTAGTACACTGCTGAATGTTGCAGTCGGACCAAAAAAGGTACTTGTATTATTAAAGATGATGAAAACTCCAGTCTCACACAGCTTCCATGAATAATAAAATGTGATTCTGTATTAATGGATCCTCTATAAAAGATACATTAATACCTCATTTGTCTCTTTGTCCAATCTTAAAGTTATTAGTGAAAAGAGGAGGCTGCCCTGTCCCCAGTAGTGAAACAAGGCTTTACACTTGATGTAATATAATCATCTAATTAGCTTGCGCAGCTGAGTCCCATTCCTTCTCTCCAAATGAGATGACAGTCAAGCATCACTGTACTATTACGAGCTCTTGTGCTAAAATGGCACTAGTGTGAGAATGTCTCACTCACCCTCTGATGAAATTCGATGGCATAGCTGAAAAGTGCCGGGTGGTGGATGAGGTCGAAACGGCACCAGGGTTCTGCTACTTTGCTCAGAGCAATTAGATCCTTGTCGATCTCAAGGTCTGAACCAGGGATGTCCCACCAGGAGTTCCACATGGAGTTCACCATGGCTTGAAGGTTACGATTAAACTCCTTGTATGTGTTTCTGCTAATGTGGAAGGTTTGCTGTAATGTAAGAAAACATTAAAAATGAAACTAAATAAATTCAAGACTTGTCAGACAAGTGTTTGTTGGTAAAATAACATCTGGTGCCACTAAGGGGATCTTCCTGATTTACACAGTGAGACAAGAACCACCTTGTTATGAGTGAATAAAAACCTTCACCCATATATTTTAAATGACATAAAATTGCAATGCTGTGATCAAATTATTTGTCCATTTTATTCTCTGTAATGCCAGTGCCATGCTCATATTTTTGAGGCTTCTTTGTCTCACTGGGATTCAATCATGAAAACTCCTTTCGTCCCCAGCAGGTAAGGTGAGGATTACAGCAATAAATTGTAAATTCTTAAAAGCACAGCTTAAAGGTCTTTCTAATTGGCCTATTATGAGTAAATTATTCAGACACAAAACCTCCAGCATACACAATTGGCTTTTCATGAATTTGCTGTGTTCGTTTTATGACACAGTATCCCCACATTACCTCTCTCTGCTGCTCTTGTTTCTTAGCCAAGGTCAGATTCTTCCGGTATCTGAGAAAATAATAAAACAACAGGATTTTATTAATAAAATGGTCATATTATACATAATTAATCGTGTTAATAAAATGAGAGATGCTTCGGATGTTTTGGAATGTAGTCATGAGGGCAACTTTTATGTTTTTTTTGTTGTTGTTGTTGTTGTTGTTGTTGTTGTTGTTGTTGTTGTTGTTGTTGTTTTTGGAGCTTAGCAGCATCCAGTGGCTCATCTCAATTTCTATTTCTTGATAACCACAAAGTCATACATATGGCATCATGGTGATTTTTGGATGAACTATCTAGGGCTGCATCTAACAATTATTTTTGTTGTTGATTAATCTATCGATTATTTCTTCGATTAGTCAACAAATCTAACGATTATTTTTCAGATTAATCTAATGATTATTTTGGGGATTAGCTGATTTATCCATTGGCAAACTTTCCAATAAATAATAAGTACAACAATATATAATCTGTATTTTGAAGAGGGTAGTGCATCTGTATATTGTATTAAAATATGAAATCTATGAATGATGACAAAAAAAAAAAATCAGAAAGGGTAATTGTCATTTTATTATGAAATATGCAAACAGGAAGCGTTTTAAACTTTATTTTTAACTAATGGTACTATTTCATAAAATGTAAGATACAGTCACAGGCCTATTTAGGAAATGTGTTTACTATAGTCTGTTATTAATTACCATAGTGGGAGTATGATTTACTCAATTAACTTGTCCATTAACTTGTCCGAAAATGCACTTGTGTTTATCTGCAAAAAGGTTCACACACACTAGATTGCAGCCTAGGCTACTGTTAATGTAAATATAACATTAGTCGTTTGTTTTTAAAGTCTACATTAGAGACCTGCACGAGACGGATTTCTCCCTTAATAATTCCTAAAAAGCTGACATCTCAGTTCATCGCGATCTCACAAATCTCTGTTATTATCAATGAAACTGGCTGCACAATGAATCTGTCATTAATATCTACACTTTTTTTGCTATAATCAGATGATTTGCCAGTATGCAGAATTCAGCACTAAACAAAAAGTCCATTTTGAGCGGTGAGGGGATTCTATCTTAAATGCATCTGATTGGCCATTGCGTTCAAGAAATCAACACATATGTCTGTGATTGGCTACACTGTTCAACGCTACAAACATGTTATAAATAGATAGAGACTCTGGCCTGTAAATCGTTTCTATTTTGTTTTAGTTGTTCTTGTTGCTTTTGTGCAACAGCTGAATGACAATTTATTCGTTTTTAGATGTTAAATTTATAGATAATTCTATTTTGCGGGAGTCCCGCGAATCGTTTTATTCTCCCGCAACCAGCACACACACGAGTGCATTACCGCCCACGCCATCAGATCTATATTCCCGCGCCGCACTCTGTTGCATTGGGTCCCGCGGGAGTGCAGGTCTCTAGTCTACATGTGCATACACAACTTTTAAAAACTGGCAAATGCACTGAAAGCTTTGTTGGTAGATTTAAGTTTAAGTTATAAATTAAAGTCCATTTTATTGTCGCCGAATGGGGCATAGTTTGCATAGTGAACAAAGCACCTTTCTGTTCGGCCGGTGTAGTTTAAAGTATTCCCATATTTTGGATGATCGTGGTCTGTCATTTTCACCATGAGCGGGAGCAGAAGCCGCCATTACTCGATATTTAAACGTAAATAATTAATGTGACGCGTCGTCGCATTTCATGCGTGTCGACGTATTTTCATAGTCGACGTAATCGATGACGTTGACGCATCGTTGCAGCCCTAGAACTATCCCTTTAAGTCTTCACAGCAGCTCTGAAAGGTTTGTGTGCCGAAGCAGATGAAAGGATATTCATACTTCATTTCATCTATTGCTTACAGGCATCATACCATGGCAATGTAATGCATTAGAAGGTTCAGCTGTTGTCCTCAGTTTAGCCAGCAGCACACAGGTGTCCCACTGCCATGGGAACTGCACATGCAATGAAGAATAACTTACCCTCACATGGCTCACTCACCCAAAAGTACAGCAAACTCCTCCAGAAGATGCCTGTGATCTAGTATGGTCAGGCTAACATCTCAAGCAGAAAATCTCCAGGATTGACCAGAGTGATAAAATGACCCATAAAACTTATTATAGCTCACAACATAATACCTGTACATGATGTAGCCGAGCCGATCCACACTGAGAGAGTCTGTGGCAAAGAGAGCTGGGTAAAACACCCCAGCCGGAGGCATGATGACCAGAGGCAAGCTGTACTTCAGGAACATGTCACACACCTAGACATGACAAGAGAGAAATATCTGCTTTAGCACAAATTCATCAAAATCAGTGTTTCTGGTACTAAATCTACTCTGGTACGAAAATCAGCACATAAATCTTAGTGAAACTCAGGCAGGAACTTCAGTGGATGTCACTTTGCCAATAACATCATGTTAATTAAGTTAATCATAGCTGAGTGTACCGTCTCATAGAAGGCAAGTGTCTGGTTGAGCAGAAGAATGTGGCAGTTCTCCAGACGGAGTCCCTCAGATGCCAGCAGTCCTACAAAGCGCACCAGCTCCATAACTGAGTCCATGAAGCCAGACAAGGTCATAGTCCTAAAAAGGGGAGTGTATTATTCTTTTCACTCAGATGTTTTTTTTTTTTTTTTTTTTTTGAAAGCATACACAAAATAACATGTGAAAAACAAGTTCTCCTTGCAGAGCGGACTATATTTCTCCAAAAGAGAACAATAAATCAGCTTTAAACCACACCTAGTATACACCAGATGTGTCTTTGTGCTATGCTTGGCACTCACACAATTCACGCAGCACAGAGACTCAGAGCGAAAAAGGGAATAATAGGTGCATCGCATTGATGCAGGGCACACTGGAGCAGTCAAACAAGGTTTGCCCTTGATCATAATTTCTCCTTCAGCTGTGCACTTCAGTAATGTAATAAAAAAAAACAAATCAGCAGTGAGAGAAAAGCAATACACGACAGGCGAGGGAAAAAATCCACCACACTTCATTACACACCGTTCCACAGAACACTTTCGGGGTAAACGAGGTTCAGACAGAGCCCAACCACAGGAGCAGTTCATTGATCTCTTTTAAATATAAAATATTAAAAAAGCCATAGTGGTAAACCTCAGGCAAGGCTTTTAAGAGTACAAATCCCTGGAGTGTGGTCCTATTTCTTCACTCAGTAAAGTGCAAGACATATTTTAAGACAACAGCATTCACAACTTTTATAAATTTAACTTCTATAAAGCAACACGTTTCCAAGAATATTCAGTTGGTAATAAGGGGAGAAAGTGATTTTATTTTGTTTTTTGAAAATCTGTTGATGATAATAACTGATAAATTGTGCTTAATAAGACTAGGGATTATTATTAAACATTTAATATTAAGCATGATTTTTGGATACTCACATGGTGCTGTTGCTGTTAAGACTGATATCCAAACCGCCCTCCGATGCGCTGACGGAATGCCACGTCAGCCACTTCACCAGCATGCTATTCAGACATTCGATGACACTACACTGAGGAGGACAATGTGAAAAGGCACAGATAAATCAAAACCTGCTTTCAACTGCTGCAAGCTTAACCACAACACCACTCAAACATCACAGGAAGTGCAAAGATGCTAAGGCTTAAGTGTGGAAAGACTAATTCAATTATGTCTGAACTGTTTGAGCATTCATTGACATAATCTGGCTCGTGTAATACTCATGCTTAGCTCGATACAAAAAATAGGAAGGAAACACATAAGAGTACATAAAAAAAAAAAAAAACATACAAACCTTGAAAAATACCGTGGAGGTAAAATAAAGTTGCTTCAGTGGCTCAAATAGAAGTTTATGCATGTCTATAGACAAAGAAAATAAACATTGTTCAAGTTATAGTTTTATGTACAGGATGAATAGAATTTTCTACCCTGACCAATAAAATGCTAAACAATAAAATATGATATATACCTTATCAATAAAATATGTAAAAACACCATTAACATTAGGGAGTAATTATCTATGATATTAGTGGTCGACCGATATATCGCCGAGGCCGATATATCGGCCGATATTTGGAATTTTTTACATATCGGCATCGGCCGATAAATATTTCCGTTTGGCCGATATATTTCAAAAAGGTTTGTGACTGTGCATTAGCGCTTTTTTCCACTGACGGGAACAGAGCGAGCCCCTGAATACACTCGCTCTGCTCCGCCCAGCACCGTAAGACAAGCCACTCAGAAGTGAAGCAGACATCTGACAGACACAGTAAATGACCATTCGCATTCGCTTTCTAACCTGACGCTACATTGTGTTACACACAAAAACACTCCGGCGTGCAGCAGAGTCTATTCAAACAGTAGCCTACCGTGATATGTCAGATCCGCAGCCCAGCGGTAGCTCCAGTGGGGGTCACAGATGTGATATAAACGAATTCAAACAAAACTGAAAACATTTTACCTCACAAACAGTCAAAAATCCTGTGACTGGCTGTTCCTAAGATACGCGCGTTGTTCTCGGGTTACATTTAAACTAGACGCTGTTTTCCAACGGACTCGCGTGCACGGAAAAGCTGGGTCGCGTGCACTACAGATCAGTTGGTCGCGTGAGGTAGATGAGAGGAGAACACTATGTAATAATATTACGTTTGAAAATAAATCCTTGAAAATGTTATTCACTATCTACTGTATTTATTTATCCATGATTGGCGTAATATCGTGTGTAGTATACATTTTCATATGTTCATGTATGCAAATACATGTGACGGCTTGCAACGTTTTAAAGAAACAAACAAGCAAAACTAAACACATAAATCATTATTATTTAAATATACTTGAAGTAAAACAACCTGTTTAAAGTAAATAGTGTAAATAAACTATGTGAGATTTATATTTAACTATGTATTGTACATAAAATGTATAATTTCACATACTATTTTGTCATTAATTTATGAATATTGTTTCGATTGGTTCATTACTGATAAATGTTATTTGTAACCTGCAGTAAGCAGCAGTAATTATTTGACTGAAAAAATGACTAAATATTAAAGCAGACAAGAAGCTGCACAAAAACTTTATTTATTGAAGTGTTACCTTACCTTTTTGTTTACATTTTAACTTCTTAGTAAATATTTTTTTATTGCAAAAAGAATTTTGCATAAATAGTATGTACAATAAATGTTCATTTAGTTTCACCAATTTTCTTTATGTCTCTCATTTACTGTATTCACATGTATTGTATCGGCCAATCGGCCAGATTGCTTTCTCAATATCGGCATCGGCCATTAAAAATCCCATATCAGTCGACCACTATATGATATTGCTACCTACTTTTGTTTTCAACAATTTCCACTAAACCAGCAAATGCAAACAGTTTTTTGAAGAACCAAGAAAATTGGGATACTTACAAAAGCTGGGCATCAAGGGAATGTCACTGAGAAGATCCAGGATCTGCGGCCGGAGCAGAGAGCCATCCCACACACTCAGGAACTTATAAAGAAAACTCTCCGTGCTGGAGAATCCCTCCTGAAAAAACGTAGACACAAACCCTGTCAACATGGGACTGGAGGATTTAACAAATAGGGAGATCATTCAGGAATTCAAAAAAGGAATAAAGCAAAGCAGAAAAATGATTGATAGATTTGTGGAATAAACTGCAACATGTTTCTCATAAACACATCCAACTTTGAGGCTACCAAGGTTAATTTCCTATTGGGTAATATATTTCTTCTGTTGCTCGGTCGTACCTGCAGGAACTGCTGTGAGAAGAGGATGGTGCTCAGAAAGCGACAGGCTTCAGAAGTGTTGTCAGAACTCCCATCCACAGGACATAGTAAAAACTCTGCCAAAAAAACATGAGAATTAGCCATATTATGGTACTGAACTCAACTCGTAAAACAGGACTTGCATTTTAAAAATGGTAACATGCAGGCTGGGAGTGACTACAGAACTTTACATTTGACTGAAAAGGTTTGGCATTACAGCATGAAATATTTACCCTCTTGCAATGAGTGTCCAAGCCAAAAGTTAAGGCGCAGGAAGGCAGATTCATCCTGTACACAATCCAGGTAGTGCAGAGCCAGCGCTGATCCCAGCAGCGAACCCATCTGGGCAGGAAGCTGAAAACGAGTTATGACTTCAGCATTAAGCAGCAAAATGCTATGCAAGGTGCATCCACACAACATAGAGACAGTATATCATATACAAGAGCTGTCAAAACAGCTGGAGGCAAATAAACCAATTCAGTCAAACGTCTGGCTCCTTCAAGACCTGCACTGAAACCAACAATTTGTACAACAGTTAAACATTCTGCCATGCTACATTCTCTCACTATTTCCAAAACTGTAATTTGTGTCACTCTACCAACAGCTGCCTCTCAATATGGGAATTCAGCAAATAATAAATTATTAAATCTAAGTGACAGATTGACAACGGGCATGGCTGATTCTTTCTGTAATTAACGAGCAAATGTATCATTCATCTGAGAAACGACTGGTTCTAATGATGGGGTTGCCACAGTGAGAAAGAATCAATGATCCTTCCCAACGGCCAAAACTGCCTTCTTTCTTGATCCCTCCCTTTTGCAGACTGCAATATCACTTAAAACGTGGTGCAGGAACACTGTGAAAAGGTTCATTTTGTCCAAAATTAAGCCTAAATGTCATCAGACCTTTAAAAGAGATTTAATAAGCCTTATGTCAGTGGATCCGCCAGGTAGACTGTTTGCAAGATGCTCTTAATTTTTTTTTTTACTTTGTCAATTGAGACTGCAATATCATCACCTTCCTAAAATAATTAATTAATTATTTAAAATTTAATTAATTACAAGTAATTTTTTCAGGTTTCTCAAAAAAAACCACAAAAACTGAACCAATAATTGAGGTTGAGTAGATTTTCGTTCTTCTTGATGCAGCTGCCATCTGGAAAAGCTTGTATAATTGCCTAAGTCTTTTGACTTATGCAAAATAAAATGGCCTAAGTCACACTTTTGACATAGGCCATTATACTACAGGGGTAGAATTGCATGATCTGTTCAATTGAGGATGTGGGCGATTTTACCAGAGGTGGCCAGCATTATGAGGAGATGACTTATACAAAAAAATCATGACGATGCATCAACAACAACAAAAAAAAATCACGAGAGAAGAGCTTCAATTATTTTAGGAAGGTGACGATATGTTGCTTAGTTACTTAGAGAGAAGCCAGAGTTGTTTAATGTTCATCTGCTGTGAAAGATTGGGCAGTAATATCAAACCAATATAATGAGGTGGAAGATTTAATGACATGCTCATTGGTTAGTCTTGTGAGGGCTTAGCTCCACCAAGTGGCCAAACCAAAGTAGTGCAGATCTTTGTTTACAAATCACATGAGGTGAATGCAATGTAAATACTATGCAATATGACATTCTGTATTTAACAATCCCAAGAAATCTATCCTGTTTTATTGCTTCAGTTCTATAGATGATGCATATTGTGAGAAAGAAAAATGTGCATTACCTCTATATTGTGAATGTTCTCCAGTAGCTCTTTGAAGGAACGGAGCTCCTGCAGACGGAACACCTTCTTGCTGGAGCTGCTGTCGAACGCTGAGCTCAAGGGAGGTATCGCTAGATGATGTAGTTTCTATGAACATTAGGTAGTGAGAAACATTCATTTCATAAACTTTGATTTACTTAATGTCCCCCATTCCTATGATTTCACAGCATAACTTGTTAAGGCTGGAATACACTAGACAACCTTTGCCAGTCAGTCTGCAGATTTTGGACCGCTGCAGTTGACAGATTTCACAGAAAACTGTGCAATGTAAGATGGGCACAGACGACTACTTTTTTTTTTTTTAAGACTTCAAACTATGATTCCACTCAGTCTGAGGTTTTATGCTTGTTTGTTTTGGTTTTTATGTATTTTGAGCCGATTTTAGAATATATTGTTAGCATTTGTCATGCATCTCCTGGCAACAAAGTGCATGTTTCTGTGCAAGTTTGATGTTTGGGAATATTTAGTTGTTTAGTACATGATGCCCAGCTTTTATCTGTAACCAGAGACAAAATAGACAAGTGTATGATGCCTATTGCTTTAAAATCGGTTCAAGTTGATGTATTCCAGCCTTTTGTTGACAAGTCAGAGTTCTGCAAAGCTCTTTACAGTATTACGCTGATCACATATTACCCTCTTTCTGGAGGATGGCTTCTCTTTCACATCTAGGCTCAGGCTCTGGTCAACTAAAACTGCACCCTTGTTTTTTCTCTGTACAGCACTCAAAGCCACTTTCCAGGTGGAGTTGTGATTCTTGAATCCAGTCTGGAGAACAAGAAAAAAAATTGCAGTCTAAGAGCCTGAAACATTGATTTCTGCTGGAGAAAACAGTGATGAAAACACTAACCCTCACTCTTGCTGGATAAGAGAGCATCACTAAGTCTGGGCGAAACACTTTGTAGAGTACTAGAAGTTGTGTGAGAAATGGTTGTCTGCCCTTATAGAGGAGAAAGGGAGAAACACAAAGCACTTGTCAGATGAACTGTATTGAGTTAAAAAAAAAAAAAAAAAACTCACACTACAGTAAGTCTACATTTATAACAATGGATATAAGGCATTTATTTTAACTGTACCATTTTGGCTTGAATATCCAAAAGTTTCCTGACTCTGTACGGGTGAACTATGAAGGTGGGTGGGTGGAGGGGGGGGGGAGATCAGAAAAACAAGCAAATAACATGTTCATGTTATAATGTAGCATTCACAGACATATACAATTTAAGCCACTTAGTCGAAAACTCACCATGTTCCCGCATTGTTAAAAGGTATAACAAGTGGCAAATAAAAGGACACTGGAAGAAAAAAAAAACATAGCACATTAAATTAACACTGAAAAACTTATATTAATGAAATTATAAAACATATGCCAGTGGACTTCACAACATGGATATATTCTAAATTAAAAATAAGCATTTTCAAAGCACAACCAACCAGATTTTCTTCAGTCACAAAGCTGAAAATGAAGCCATAAATGGATCTCAAGTTGTCTTTGCAGTCAATCAGGTCAAAAACAGTGAGCACCCAACGGACAAAGAGAACCTAAAAAGAAAATATGTTACTAAGAGAGTGAACTAAAAGTTTCAAGTCACAATGAAATGAAAGTAATGACAGATCTTTTCTTCTATATTGTGACATACATCAACTTGTACTGGATTTTGAAAAGAAAAAAATGTAGGCCGGGAACTTGGTTCTATGCATCGGTTGTTGATTAGATTTTGAGATCTTAAAAAATGTAAGCAGATGAATGTAAGTTTGTGTGAACTCCAATGATTGGAGAAGTCCTGCGCGTCACCAGTGAGAAGTCTGTTGTTTCACCGGAAGATCAAGTTGTGACATTTTTATTAAAATAATAATTAGAGGTGCTCTAAGCGATGTTGGGTGACGTCACTTCTTGTTGACGTTCGAAGTATTGTCAAACAAAACAGAGGCTAGCACCCCCTCCCCCCCTCGGAACGTCGTCTCTTTGAACGTCGTGTGTCGGCCATATAAAAATTCAAGAGAATATAATTTTAACGTTAGTCGTTGTCTAGGACATCTCTCCTCTAGCTAACTTCCCTCTTCATGCTTCTCTCTCCTCAACTCCTCAACTCCCCACACCCCCCTTCATGTGCTCGCACACTAACCCCCCAACTCCAAATCATTCTTTTCGGTTATTGGCTGGAACACTGTTTGTTATGTTTCGTGGTCCAGGTTGGGCCAGTTTGTTTTTGTTGCCGTTTGTGGAGCCTGGGCTGTCTACAGAGACCGCGTTTTTTACAGTGTGTTCAGGGGACAGGCAGCTAGCGGATAGTGAGGAGATGTTTGCTGTATGTGACAAAAAAATTTTGGCCTAAAAAAACGTGTGACATCGCTTAGAGCACCTTTAAATGAAACATGCAAATGAATAACATGTTCTATAAATGAATGCAATTAATTAATTAATTCTCATTTCATGCAGACAAAAAATGCAAAAATGAAATGGGCACCCATTTCACCAATGACCAGGTCAGACCAATCATCAGCCCTTACCTGTGCATTTATTGGCATTTTCCCTACACATAGCCATGACACCCCCTTCACGATGGCCTCCTGTGGCACCACTGTGGCAGGTATTAGAAACTTTAGCACTCGGGTACAGTTCGCAGTTCCTGTTGGATAAACTGAAGTTGATCATCTGTGTGATGAACCACTAAAGGCATTCAGCAGAATGGGGATGAGCAACCACTGACATTTGTGACTGATCTCATTGCTATAATGTTTCTCATGATGGATTCCTTCTCATGTTAAGCAAACAAATACAGGTAGCTGAATAAATCCGTGTATGTCCTCCTGATTATATTACCTGCATTGAGGCTCAAAGCCAAGTCCAGCAGCACTGTGATGACTTCCGGAGAAAGACCTTTACTGACAGCCACTGTCTCCACCACCACTATATTCCTCTCCAGCTCATCATTCCCTCTGACTACTGTGCCAGCTTCCACTGTAACATACAAAAATACATGTAAATAGAGATTATGACACTTGAAGTTAGATGTGATACAGCATATGATGACGAGACAGTCAATACAGATAAACAAAATATCTAAATGTCTGAATTCGTCCTGAGTAGTTGGCAGATTTACAAAATAACGAAGGAAATAAACAAATAGATATGTTCTCACTGTTAAACTGTAAACCTCTAAACTGTTTTTGTAATACGTTTCTGTTATGTTTTCTGCTGCACTCACCCTGAGACAGATACTTCACCGCGAGACCAAAGGGATCCGCCTCGCCTTTTCTTTTTTCTTTTTCTGCCAAACGCAGACTTCTGTTGCTCGCAGAAGAGGCGAAGGAGTCTATTTCTCCCGATGGTTCGGAGACTAACCCCGTAAGGTTAGATAAATCGGCCATTTTATCGCTACATAATATTATTTGTTATTTCTCTCGTGTTTGTCTGCAGTAGCCGATTCAAACCAAACGCCAAATCCGCCGCGACCGTTTGGACATGCGCACTGGATCACTTCCTGTACAACAACCACGCTACCTCAATGAACTGAAGTGGAACAGCTATACTAGCAGCTACTCCTATATTGTTAATTATCTACTTGTGTGTTCTAAAATATAATTGTGTTGTTAATTTATTTTTTTAATTTTCTCATTTAATTTGTAGTTTACATTTAAAATGGTGAAGCATATTTTCCGTTTTGTGTCTTTTCTCTCTCTCTCTCTCTCTCTCTCTCTCTCTCTCTCTCTCTCTCGCTCTCTCTCTCTCTCTCTCTCTCTCTCTCTCTCTCTCTCTCTCTCTTTTCTTTTGTATCATTCGAAACATTAATATATTTTTATAAATACAAAGTTTTATTATATATATAGCTGATACAATGACGAGCTAAACCAGATGACCACAGATTTGGCCAAACTGAGACACCAGTTTGTAAAATCACTAGAACAGGTTTAATTTTTTTTTAGGTATCACAAAAACATCTCAATGAATAAAAATCACTAGCAGGCCTACTACCAGCCCGTCTACGGAGAGCCTTGGCACTTCCTATTAGCCCCATTGTATCGATCTTGGTTGCAGTTCCATTAGAATTCCACTGGAGGTGATCGCGGGCGAGTGCAGACTGAATGGGAGTCTATGGGGCTAGACGGCTAAATGTGTCTCTTTCACCCGATTGCCGTTGAGAAATCTTAGATTTTATTGTAAGTTTTGCAAGTTCAACATGGGTTATAGGTCGAAAGTTGAATGAACAAGTACTTATGTCCTTTCGATTTCTTACAGGTTGAGTTGTTGTTGCCCATAACACGCTAGCATTCTGCTAATGACGTCAGCATTCTGACGTCATTGACATTTTAAAAGACTTTTAAACCAAATAAGTGACTCTAAAAAATCTGACACCCAGCAGTGTGTAATTTCTTTGCATCTCCTTTCGAATACAACATTCAAATTACTAGACAAAAAATTATATCATGAGAAAAGTGGATTTTGAGGGTTTTTCGCCATAGACCTCCATTCATTCTGCACTCGCCTGCGAGCGCCCCCGCATGGACAGAGACGTGTTACTGCAGCCAGTCCAGAAACCGGAAGTAAGCAGAGAGTGCCAATTCTCTTCCTATTAGACATTCTCTGCTACTACTCAGAGCACTGCCGATCCACTCTATTTCAAGTAGTGTTTTAACGTAGAAAGTGCACCTCCGCCACCTACTGGACTGGGGTGTACACTGCAGCGTCAAGGTGGTTGGTTGAAATGTGACATAATAAATATGCACTAAAGCAGCAGAAAATTGACAAAATCAGGCAGAATTAACAAGATAATGAGTTGACTATATTTGATAAACAGAGATGTTGCTATCAAAAGGTAAGAACTGTAAATAGGGTACAATAACATTATAGCCTATTTCATGCTTTAAACGCTACTATGTAGCAAAATGCTATGCTTTAAACATTTCTTTCGGTGGATTGAAAATTAGTTTTGTATTTTTGTTTGTAAAAATGTTTTCCACTGCATTGAGCTATAAGCATATTCATGTTAATATATAGTACAATATGATAACTGTATTCAAAATAATTTAGTGAAAAGTGTGCAAGAGATGAAAATCACAAGTGTTTTTAATACTGTTATCCAATCTCAATGGTAAACTGCATAGAGGTTTTATTCTCAGCATCTGCATGCACAAACATTTTCTCTCACTGTCAAGTGCGGAACATGACCCATTCTGTTTAAACCAAGAATGCACAATTCATTTCTTGGACTATCTAGGCATTCTGGAAAGGTTTTAGACACAGGTCAAATCCATGTTCTCAGCTAGGTATTTTTACTCAGTACAAACAGCATATTAGCAGTATACAAACAAACATATAAGACAATTTTTCCAATTCTACTCCTTCCAGCACTGTACATTTTGAACGTATGAATTTTTTAACACACCTAATTCAACTGATCATTTTCTTAGTAGAGATGCATTACATGGACATTATGCAAAATTAGAAAGACACCTCAAATGTGCAGTGCTGTGCAGAACAGTATAGAGGAACACACTGATCGAAAGAAAATACAATAGATGGAAGAAATCTCCAAGACACAAAAACAACTTTCCATTTTAGTACTGAAAATGGTTAAAAAAAGAAAAGAGAAAATGTTGTAGTCCTGTCCTAAAATAAGTGGGGAAAAAAAACATAAGATTCCAAGGATAAGATTTTTATTTTATTTTAAGAGTCAAACTAGAAAATCAAAATTGACAACAGAAACAAACCTTTTGAAAATCAAAATACAAAGTAAAAATACAAAAAATAACAGCTACATTAATATAATATGCAGAACTTCCTCGTCTCTAAACAAACTGGTTTTATAATTTCATTTTTGATGTTTGTAAAACATTTTGAGGCTACAGAGAAAAGGTCTACCATCTAAATTATTGGGCAAAGTTTAACCTTTTAACAAATGATGTACAGCATTTCTTAATTAAAAAAAAAAACTTAAACCACTGGTTTTATATAGTACTCATCTACAGTAATTCAAAAAGTAAATAACATCAAAAAAATGGCTGACATTTGAAGTTAATGTACAGTCTAAGTGGCATTTGGAATATTGTTCAATGCAGGGCAAAAAACATGATATTAATAAATACAGTCAGCAGGGAATAACAGTAGTTTAATCTTTTGCTGCAAAACCACAGCCAAAACAGTTGCCACAATTATGGTGACTGTGGTGAGGATTTAGACATTTTCAGGTGAGACACGAGGTAAAGGTAACATAAGAACTGGTTTTCGGGCTGCTGGGACATAAATCACCTTTCGGGACTACTGTCTTTTTTTTTTCCGAGCATCTTCTCTACTATCAGAGAAACACAGATCTGCTGCCCGGTGCTCTCTGTTAAACTGTGGAGCTAAGAAACTTTGACTTTGTTCTTTTCCTGGGCATTGATCTGCTCTTCTCGTCTCTCCTCCCTCTCTGGCCGATCCTCACCCTGGCGAGTAATGAGCAGCCGGCATGTCAGCAAAATACCAAATACCAGGGCATGGGCATAGCGTTTTAGAGGATCTCCAACCAGCTGGTGGAAGAAGAGCACCGCTAGCATGACCAGTAGCAGAATAAAGTTGGCCACGTCTTTTGGTCTCCCAGGCACAAGCGTCAGAACAATTCCACATCCCACCTCAAGAGTACCAATAATCTTGCGTAGAAGTACAGAAGAAATGCCCATTTTTTTCAACACTGGAAGGGCCTTGGCATAACTCTTGTACGCTCTTTTCTGGAAAAGGAACGTAATTATGGAATTTAAAAGCAGGTAAAATACAATATTATCAAGAATATATAACAATATATAAGATAAATACATATACATTTTTAAAAAAATTAGGTTGAGTATAGGTTTAGGGGGAGGGGTTGGGTTAATCAATAGAAAATATCATTAACCTGATATAAAATCAATGGAAATATGTCCTCACTAACCGGCTATAGTAAAACAAACGTGTGTGTGTGTGTGTGTGTGTGTTGGATGCAAACGTTTGATATGCTTTTTTTATGCTCACACTGACCCAAATGTACTGCACTGAATTGTAATTATGAACTTTTTATTAAAGAAAGATAAAAATGGGACTGAGTCTATGACATCACAGCAGTTGCTGCACCTGCAGATGGAAGAAGATAGCCTAGAATTTGCTGGAAAGCGCCGCCATTGCCTTATCATGATCCGCTTCAAAAGAATTGTTTTAGAACGATATCACAAAACGATCACACGTATTTGAGAGCGATTGTTCCATTTATCATACAGGTGATGCGCATTGTGATGTCATAATTGACCTATTTATGCGGTAATAAAACAATGTTGCGGCTGTGTGCACATAATTCGCTGTTCAACAGCTCCAATGATGTTCAGTTGTTTTACAGTCCGACTCATTATTAAGAATATAATTATGTCTGTCATATATTTTAGATTATAGTTAGAACTATTTGCAGTTTTATTTCTATTCAACTCGATAGCCAATACAAAGAATATATATATATATATATATATATATATATAAATATATTGAATACACAAGCAGGCACTAACAGCACTAGCGGACATTTTATAGAAAATGCATAAACAGACAATTACATTCGCACCCCTCCTAAAACAATGCCGGCGCGTCCAGCTAAAGCTTCATTTGATTATTATTATGAGCGCTGCTAAACGACGATCACTTACCATTTCACTATAAGCATCTTTGCTTAATCTTGGTGTGAGTTTAATTGTACCCATGAACACGAAAAAGAGACCCAGTGCAAAGGAAAGGGCGACAATGGTTACTGTTCTTGGCGAGGCCATCTTCTGTAAAGTCTCCCTTAGATTGGCATCCGTTGTCCCGCTCCAGCTTTCTTCACTGTCCTGCTGAAGATGCTGAAGGGGGGAAGGGCTTGAATACTGTCAAATATGGCTGCATGTCGTTCCGCTACACTATATTAAGAAGCACCATTAGAGGGCGCTGTTGTCAATGATGTCCAACTGCAGTGCAAGCATGTTCTCAACATCAACAAACTTCCAAAGTTCTGATCGGTTTGTAGTTCCAAAATTCCTCAAAAAACATTCAGTTAGTTGTTAGTTTAATGGTGCCTGATTAGAAATAATAGAAAATCACTTCACTGTGTGGATTTACTTTCTTAATAATGATTTTAATGTATTTTAAAATGCAGATGACATTATCACCTAAGCTAAAAATATTTCCAATTGTTTTTTTTTATTTTTGTTTTCCTTCCAGTTAGCCTTCAGATAGCAAGCGAACAGCTAGTCTACTGGTTTAAAGGGTTAGTTCACCCTAAAATGAAAATTATGTCATTCCAAACCCTTAAGACCTTACATGATATCGGCCCACCAATAGTGAGCCGGGGTTTTGACGTGGAACTCGGAAGCGCTGCATGTGTGTACATAGACATACTATGTCTATGTGACATACTATGTCTATGTGTACTATGTCTATAGACATAGACATACTATGTCTATAGACATACTATGTCTATGTGTGTTTACGTCAGCAGCGTACGAGTCTGGCCCTGTCCCAAATGGCACACTTCATAGCCTATTATAAGCACTTTCGGTCTTTTGGACTTTACAATGGCTCAGGGGCGTAGTTTGTGGGGGGGATGGGGGGGAGATAACCCCCCCCCCCCCCCCCCAATATTTAAATCTATGCATTGCAACCCCGCATACCCAAACTTCAACCCCCCCAATGTTCAAACCAAATCTACGCCCTTGCAAAATGGCTGCCGAGTGCGCGTGTCCGTTAAGTCCATAGACTGTAAAAAAAAAAGGAAAAGAAAAAAGATTGAGACCATATGGTGTCCCATTTGTCATTTTAGGTTTCAGAAGGGTGTTCGCGAGCGACATACGCCCTCGATGCATCCACAAGACCGAAAGTGCACACTCCATTTGGGACAGGCACATAAGAAATTGTTGAATATTTTTTTTTGCACCAAAACGTATTCTTGTCTCTTCATAAAATCAAGGTTGAACCACTGTAGTCACATGGAATATTTTAATGATGTCTTTACTACATTTGCTGTCTATGAAGGGGCCAGGGAGCTCTTCTATTTCATCAAAAATATCTAAATTTGTGTTCCAAAGATGAACGAAGCTCTTACGGGTTTGGAATGACATAAGGGTGAGTAAATGCTGAAGAAAGCTCTTAAAAGGGATAGTTGAAAAATGAAAATGCTGTCATCATTTAGGCTACTCGCCCTCAAGTTGTTCCAAACCTGTATGAATATCTTTGGGATAATATGGGTAAACAAACTACCCAAAACTACTTCAGCGGAAGAAAGAAATGCATACAGGTTTGAAACAACTTGAGGGTGAGTAAATGATGAATGAATGAATTCAGGCATTTATATAGCGCTTTCATATGATGCCAGAATTTTCACTTTTGGGTGAACTATCCTATTCTTTAAGTCTTAGAGTCAAACAAGTTTTACTCAAGCTATTTCATCTCAAAAAAAAAAAAAACAGGTGAAAAACAGGTGTATAAGCTTAGATCAGTTGATAAAAAAAAAATAACAATGTTTTAAACTGGATTTATTTGTTCATATCTGGTGGAAACACTTCAGGGACGAAAAATCCCATCATGCATTTTTTTCTCCTTATAAAACCATGACACTTCTATAAAAAGTACAAAATGGCTAAAATGAAATGGATTCATATTTTTAAAAAGGTACATGTACAAATAAATAAAATTTCACAAAAAAGGGTAGGCAACTTCTTATTCACACCTGTAAAGAGCATCTCAGGTTCAAAGATAAATAAGTCATAGATAAGTAATTGCAATGTACACCATGGTAAACCATCAGATTGATTCATCGTATACTTTCTTAGGTTTACATTGATAAAGATATAAGTATGTTAATAATATAAAAGTCTTCACTAATAATACACTATCATCTTCATAGGAAGGCTCTTCAAGACAGAACTTCCTGAATGTTTAATTCTTTCTCAGTCATTACTCAACAATCTCTTAATACAATTACAATACAAATTCTATACATATTCTTATTACAATTGCCTCAAAAAGTCTTTACAAAAGTATTGATGATGACTTTCTAGCCAATACAAAACAGTAACTAGTTTGCAGATGGGCTCAGCTCATCATCCATGGGTAAAAGACATCGATACGTGGTTCAGCAAGCCATCCATTTGTTCATTCTTTGTGATAACCTTCATGATACTTTTTCTTCACTATCCAGAAACAATGTCCTGTTCCTGTCGGGCTTTGAGAGCCAAAATTGCTTTTCGGTAAAGGTCTATAGGGAAATTAAATGCTTTAAATTATAGTCTCCTACTTTTCTACAGATCAGGGCTGTCTGTTTTGAGCAAATTCTATTGTTTGTTTTATTTTTTAAAAAATCAATGTATTACCAATAAGTATGAAGTTCATATGCATGTGTTTAAAAATTCCTCCCACAAAGCCAAAATTCATCCAAAGAACAGCCCTGATTAAAATGAATAGTGGTTTAGAGGTCACTGATGCTCACCGAATGTAGTTGAAAGATCAACAGGCTGTGCATAAGCAGTGGGAACTTCCTCTGTGTTAATCTTGTTCTTTCGTTTTACTTTGACAGTCTTCTTTTTTCTCTTTCTTTCCTCTTTTCCTGTGAATAAGTAGGTTAAAAGCATGAGAGGGAAATGTGATGCTGTATTTCACAGTTTTAAGGACATACACTCCTAAAAATGAGAAATGAAAAAGTTCCAAAAGGTTTTTTTTTTGTTTTGTTTGTTGCAGCAATGCCATAGAAGAACAGTAGCAGTTCTTAAAATAACCAGTTTCTTCTTAGTGTAAAAAAAACCAAAAAAAAAAAACCATTTTAATAATGTAAAGAACCCGCTTCCACTATGAAGAAACTTTTGTCAAATGGAAAGGTTTCATGGGTGTTAAAGGTTCTTCATGGAACATCAATGCCAATAAAGAACCTCTATTTTTAAAGAGATAGTTCACCCAAATTCTGTCATTAACATTAATTCATTTTGTGTTCCAAAGATTAACGAAAGTCTCAAGGGTTTGGAACGTGTAATTAATGACAGAATTTTCATTTTTGGGTGAACTAACCCTTTAAGAGTGTATAAGCTTCCGTATTCAGTTGCTGACACCATGTACCTCTGGAGGGTTTGGAGACCTCACTGTTGGGGGATTCAGGAATACCCGAGTTCTCCTCTTTTACTTTAGCTTTGCGTTTCAGCTTTCCACGTTTTGGTGGCAGCAATGCACTGCTGGCTTTCTCTTTCTGGCTGCTGTGTTCCTGTTCTGCTTCATTTCCTTCTGTCTCCTCCACCTCTTTTTCATTTACTCCTCTGCTTGGACTCTCCTTCTTAATTTTAACCTTCACTTTCTTCTTTTTGCTTAATTTCTTTTTTAAAGAGTTCTCCTAAAATGTCAAGGGGTAAATCAATAAGTGAACTGAGTTAAATAACAGTATAGATTTGTTAAAATTTCCATGATAAAGATTTTTAACCTTATTTAGAATATTTTTGATTGGTTGCAGAGTCCCATTTTTCCTCTCAGTTTCACTGTGATGTTCTTGACGGATATCTGTTTTGCTTGTCCGTGTTCTGCAAGACAAGAACATCTTATCTAATTATTATATGTATACAAATTAGCATATAATTCACTACAGTTAAAAAGTTTTGGGTCCTTACGATTTAAAATTTAATTCATTTGATCAAAAGTGACCGTTAAACATTTATATTGTAGCAAAGTTTTTCTATTTCAAATAAATGCTGTTTCTATTCATCAAAATATCCTGAAAAAAATTAGCACGGTGTGTGTGTGTGTGTGTGTGTGTGTGTGTGTGTGTGTGTGTGTGTGTGTGTGTGTGTGTGTGTGTGTGTAAAGCAGCACTCACCTCTCCTCTTTAGATTTGTTCCGGCTCTTCTCTATTTTTCCTCTCTTATCTTTTTCTTCTGGCCCTAACGGTCGCCTCCCGTCTCTCATCACGCGGGCACAGAGGTCTGGGTAGTCCAGGCACACGGCTCGCAGTAGCCATCTGAGGCCTCGCAGGGTCTTTCTGTCTGACCAGCGACGCAGGTCCGTTGAGGCAGAGCATGGCTCCTGTAGATTAAGATCAGCTCAAAGTATATGGTAATACACTACTGGTTTACAAGTTTACACATTTACAAGTTGATACAATAAAGGAACATATTATCAGTTCCTCTACTCTATAATCACATCCTGAAGGTTTATCACATGTTTTGCATATGTCAGATTTTTATTTTTATTGGTCCACAGTACTCACAATATGGCAAATGGACCGGCTCTGGTTGACCAGCCTCTCAAGGGAAAGAATTTCAATGAGTTCATTTCCCAGCAGAGCATTCATTTTGTCCTGTTTATTGGCCAGCCTGTTAGGAGATGTAGAAATGGGCAAAATAATCTGGCCTGCAGGCAAATTCCAATAGTTACAAATTAGACACTGAATATGGCTTAGGGAAGCAATTGCCCTAAGTACCTTGTTAAAATTGATTTTTTTATATTGATTTTGAAATTGCCTTTTTTCCATTGTGGAACTGGACATTGTGTTGCCATGGAAACAGCCCCTTTTGACATAAGATTTTAAAATTGACATGTACTTGCAAAGTTACTTCTAGCCAATAGAATGTCTGTTGGGGACCATCAAAATAAATAGTTTTAAGAAGTATTAAGCAGACAGTCTATTAATACTGTAATGACTGCTAGTTGACATGTAGTTGCAAAGTTACTTAAAGTTAGTAGAATGTCTAAAGTGGATTATCTGCAATAATCTGCTGTGTGTCTTCTTTAAAAAGCCTCTTTTTGGTCTGCTTTGGTCTTTTATTCCAAAGCATTCATGAATTACAGAAATTTAAGTTCAGATCTATGCTCAGAAAGGGGGTGACAGTGAACAGGTTAATCAGTATAGCACTTGTAAACAGAGGTATCTTACACAAGAAGAGGCTTTCCTGCTACTCTTGGATGCTTCAGCAAGTCCACTAGAGCTTCTTTGACCTCTTTCATTCGTTGTCTGTCACTGGAATCCACCACAAAGATGATGCCATGAGCTTCACCGTAATGCTCTCTCCAGGACCCCCGAACCTCTTGAGCCCCACTCATATCCAGTATGTTAACCAAGTAGTTCTCCAGCTTTAATTCAGTGCGGACACATCCATGGGTGGGGCCTACTTCTCCAGGGGGCACTGAACAAAGTCACATAACATTAAAATGCAACAAATTGCAGTCAATTTATCTACAAATCTCTCAATATACATTTTCATTTATTAAAGTTACCTCTCAACATCCCTCTGACACAAGATGTTTTTCCAACCTTGTCCAAACCAACCACTAGCACTGTGATCTTCCTGTGAACATTTTTTAAACAAGGTTAATTCAGTTTTCTATAAAACCCTAAGGTCTTTTCTATATGAAGTGAAATGTCTTAAAGATCCCCTGTGGGGAATATCAAGTTTTTAATGTTGTTTATATGTCTATGTGGTGTTTTTAATGTGCTTTAAGACAAACCATGAGCAAATTCATCAGTCAACACCATTGTTATCTTCGTCACAAACATGTTGTAACCAATCACGTCAACGTGCGGGCTGGCTTTAGCATATCATTAACTATGACCGCTATGAAGCAGGGGAGTCTAAAGAGAAGCCAGGTTCCCCCAGTATATTTTTCTGTTGAAATGAAAAACCGAGTACATTTAGCAATATAGCCGATGAATTATGTATTATGACGTATATTATGATGTAATGATGAACTATATGCCTTTCTCCACTGATGTTCTAAGTTGTTCAAAGCTTTTCTAAGGATACTGATTTTTTTGAAGGCAGCTGTGTGATTCTGAGATGGCGAACGTGAACATGGTTTGTAGCAACACATTATTATCTGTTTGATAACATTGTCAAGCCAAAGGCTAATATCATTTACCGTTATGTGTCCGACATAGAGAGCGATACATAAAACACATTCTGATACATCGGCTTGTCGACGAGCCTGTCTATAATTCGCTCTTCCTCTTCTTCTGAATCAGTTTCTGGTTCAAACATTAAGGCTGAATTCAACCAGTATTTCCACTTGCCATTGTGTAGCGTTTACTACAGTAAAGTTGACTGAGTGGATCAGGTAGTCCGGGCTGGTGTGATTGAGTGGAGGTGGGGACCAATTTGCATATTCCTGGATCCACATATACTGACTAAAGTAGGGGTGTAGTCATTCAAGCTATTTTAAGGTATGAAAAAAAAATCCACAGGAAAAAAACCTTTAAATATGTCATTTTGGTGATCAAAGATGAGTTTTAAGGGATACAATTATACAGGGGGACTTTAAATTATCGCATAGTACTTCCATGTTTAATGGGTTATTTAAAAAATTCTAGTGTTTACGAGCGGTTTAGTTAATAAAAGTTGATTAAAAGGAATTAATGAATTCTTAATTGAAGCAAAATCCATAAAATGATCCCATGATGGGAACCCCTAAAAGGTTATATATGAAGAACCCTTTCTGATCAACAACGAACATATAGAACTGTATAGGATTTGCTTGGATGACTGGCACCTCAGGGGTTGCTGGAGTTTGGAGACCCAGCTGCAGCAATTGCTCATGAGGTTGAACATGTTGACCTGAGGAGGAGAGAACCAGGGAGAGCACCATCGTCTCCTTAACTCGTACCTGAAAGCATATAATGGGACACTCAATCAATGTACCCAACGCCTTATGCATGTGAACCTCAGCTGTTGTCTCTCGCACAAGCATTAACCTCAAGAATTAAGGATTCATTAGTAACTTTGAATTTCTGTCACCCACTGTAATACCTGTAATGTTTAAAGTGGCCTAAAAATAATATATCAAGCAGTATGATAAAAGATAGGATCCGTTATGAGAAAGAGCTGTTTTCACTTTGGTTTTAAAAAATAATTTGGAATATTGCTTTTGCCTGTTTATGTAAATATTTTCTTCAACACTTTTAATTAAAAAAATAATTTTATAAACCCTTCATTTTACAGCCAAAAAAAAACAAAAAAAACAAAGCAAAAACATATTTCTAGCCATCTTTTCATACTTCAGCATTTTAGCATTTATTCTTTATTTTCATGGCTTTACGAGATCACAACACAGCAAAAGAGCTGATCAGGCATTGTTTTTGAGCTGACTAGCAGAATGAACTCTTGAATACAAAGATAACCTGGTTATATTCACATACTGTAGCAGCTGCATGTATAAACACACAGTAGTCTACATTCACAGGTGTCTGAGATGTGCTTGGTCCATCACTGGACATCTGTTCAGCCCTTTAAGCCTTTAAAGAATTGTCTGAGTCCATTACGCTGTTCTCATTCTGAACACATGACCCCTTTTTCCAAGCAGCATGTACTGCAACAGCCCACCTATCAGTTACACTGTCTGTCTGGAATCGAAAAATAAGTTTAAACAAATTTTCTATATAAACATTTGACTGACACCTAAGGATGCTGCCAACAACTGTCAGTTCTAAAAGGCACATTTGACCACAGAGACAGTAGTACATCAACATATTAATGTGGATTCATTTATAAATACAGTGTAAACTTATTCTAGAACCAAAACATTTTTAATTTCAGAGTGTTTAAAATTTGTAAACAAAAACCCATGTCTACCTTCTCTGCACGATCACATATGATCATTAACAGCATTGATGAGTACAGGAACATATGCAGACACACAATTAGAACATCATATCATAGGGTTTATACAGTTACTAAACAAAATATATACACATCACATTACTCACAGTAGTATGTCAGAATCCATGCGTTTTTGTTTGTCTGTCCAGAGACATTTTGCACAAGGCTGCTAAAAACTAATCAGGCTCTACTTATTCTTCTAATCCCGTCACCTCATGAGGGAGGAGCTTGGAAGGAAAACCATCACATCCTTACAGCCAATCATATGGTTGAGAAGTTGAAAATACTGGCAAGCTGCCATTCTCTTTAACTGGGTTAACTGTAGACGTCAGCCAGGTTATTTTAAGCCAACTGTATGTAAACATCCTAACAAATACTTCGATGTTTTCGTTAAATGTGAGTTATATGAAATGCCTATTAGACATCTGCTTAGAGTTAAATGAGAAATATTTTTTTTACTATTATTATTTATGTTATAACATCATGGAATGACATCATACTGTTGTTCACACCTCTGGCAAATAAAGCATCTAAATTCTGCAACTTCAGAAGATTATTGCTGCTTCTTATTCAGAGTTAAAGGAACACTCCGACTTTTTGGGACTTTAGCTTATTCTCAGTATCCCCCAGAGTTAGATAAGTCCATACATACCTTTTTCATTTCTGTGCGTTCTGTAAGTGTTATTTGACGCACACACCACTAGCCTAGCTTAGCACAAAGACTGGATGTGAATGGATAATGGTAGCATACTAATCCCAATTAGTGACAAAATAATGCAAACATTTTCCTATTTACATGTTGTGATCTGTATAGTCACAGCGTGAACAAATAACAAGGCTATATGAGACAGAGATCATTTTTAATCGTATAAATACTGGGAACTATATTCTCACTGGGCGTAGGAGCACAGCTAACGTTACTTGGGTGTTACTTGGTTACTTCCGTAGTTAACATTTTGTTAATAACGTGTGAATAAAAAGTTTCTGTGCCGCTAGATAATCATATCTCTGCTATCAAACTACAAAAATGGCCGAACGGGGTGGAGTTGAACCGAGTGTCACCGCTGCATCCTGGAGAGGGGGCGGGGTATGAAGTGTCTCAATTGTATTTAAAGAGAACGTACCAAAACGAGTTGCTCTCAGACGCACATCAGAAAAGGGATAGAAAAGGGGCCTGTGGAGCTATAATAATGAGGAATTCAGACCCAAGCATTGCAGTTCCGCTTTATAGACTACAAATGTATGATTTATATGTAAAAAGGAACAATTTAAAAGCATGATATGTCTCCTTTAAGTGTTAACGAAAGTTATCGAAAGTTATCATGAGGACTGTAATGATTAAAGCAGATGTCTTAACAAATGTCAGTTGACCGGGAATATTTTAAAATGAGCCATTCATTAATAAACACGCAGAATCGCTGTTAAAATGCAGACCGGAAGTCAAAAGACAACGAGCGCAGTGTTGAAAAGGGGCGGGGCTACATAAGGTCCTACCTGTTTGGCAGATGATATTTAATGTCTCCGACAACATCCTCTGTCATCCCATTAGCAATCGCATTTTTCAAGACATGTAAAAAAGGTTTAAAAAAAAAAATCAAGATTGTGGTACATAGCCTACTGCTGTAGCTGTTTATGTCGTAGAATAAAACGTGAACATATTTTGAGCTTGTTTTAAACACAGACCTTATTTCAGCCATGTTTTGGTAAATTACTTATAATTCCATCAAATAAGCTTATTTGATGGTATTATAAGTAATTTACCAAAACGTGGCCCATTTTAGCTGACTTCACTCCTACGTTTTTGTTTAAATGCCTGAAATTTACATTTACAGTAACATTTATGCATTTGGCAGACGCTTTTATCCAAAGCGACTTAAATTGCATCTCAAAGGTACAGTTACATTCTTATAAGTTCTTGCTTTCCCTGGGAATACTTATTTAGATCTTATTTCCCTGAAATACAGATAATTTCTGCTGAAATCCTTTTATTTTTAACAGTAAATTGACACTATTGTCATTAGCGTGCCATACCAACACAATGAATGTATTTCATTTAATAGAAAGTTGAACAAATATTTCATTAAAAAAAACAATTAAAAATGAACTGTTCATGTTGTATAGGTGTGTTTCTGTGCATTAGTGTCTTTTGTGTGCATGTATGTGTGTTTGTCAAATATTTGTCAAACATTTTGTTAGAGATTAGAACAACTCAATTTCTGTGTAACTTCTGTGTAAAAGTGTGTGTGTGTGTGTGTGTGTGTGTGTGTGTGTGTGTGTGTGTGTGTGTGTGTGTGTGTGTGTGTGTGTGTGTGTGTGTGTGTGTGTGTGTGTGTGTGTGTGTGTGTGTGTGTGTGTGTGTGTGTGTGTGTGTGTGTGTGTGTGTGTGTGTGTGTGTGTGTGTGTGTGTGCAGCCCATTTTAGCTTAACATGCCATTTCTATTTCAGCAGCCACATCACCCTGTAACCCAAGACTGGTTGCCAACTGAAGCTAAGCAGGGCTGAGCCTGGTTAGTACCTCTCCACCAATAGGTGTGTGGTGAGCATTCTGGCACAATATGGCTGCCATCGCATCATCCAGATAAATGCTGTACATTGGTGGTGGTTGAGGAGATTTACCCCTTCCATATAAAGTGCTTTGAGGACCTCAATATATAAATGTAAACGAATTATTATTAATTATTATTATTTCTACCTAAAATGTCCTTTTTCACAAAAATCTTAGTTTCTTTTTTTAAATTAAAATATTATTTGAAAGAGCATGTCAAAACGTTGCTCATAAACCTTGTAAGTATACATTTTACACGAAGTCTATCAGCATTATATGACAGTCAATTTCAGGTCAAAGTTTCAGCAACCACACCATGACTGTCTTTCCTGCCCTTAATTCATATTTGGTAGACTGTAATTATGATAATAATAAAAAAAACGTTGTCTGTGCCTGACTGTCACAAGATTTCAAGTCAAAGGTTGTTTTAAGCACAATAAACAAACTGCATTGAATCTCAAACTTGATCTAAATCAACTTAATTTGAATGTATGATCTGCTCTGATCACTGTTTTATCAGCTGCTTTTTATTTTCTAAGAATTTTAGAATAACAGTTTAGAACACAGTGTTTACATCTGATAGAGTCACTGAGGGTCTGATAAACTGCAGCATTTCCTGAAGTGTATGATATACTTTTGACCACCAGAGGTCTTTAAATTTCAATTCAAGACATTTATATTTGTTTAGTCATTTAGGATCTATTAATCAAAACTACACTTAATATTCAGCAATATTATTGATCTAACTGCACTGACACTATCGGAGGAGGACCAAACTGAGCTGGACAATGACATCATTATAGTATCCCCAGAGCTGCTTTACAGCTGAATTGAACTCATTCCATACTTGATTATTTTTTCACAGTTATTGAACAAATCAACACTGAACTGGCTAGAAACTAAATTCATTTTTCTTCTGATTCCTTAGTTCAAGCCAGCAGCCATATCACCCTGTAGCCCAAGACTGGTTGTCCACTGAAGCTAAGTAGGGCTGAGCCTGGTTAGTACCTGGATGGGAGATCTCCTGAGAAAACTAGGTTTCTGCTGGAAGAGGAGCTTAGTGAGGCCAGTAGGGGGTGCTCACCCTATGGTCTGTGTCGGTCCCAAGGCCCCAGTATAGTGACGGGGACACTATGCTGTCAAAAAGCACCGTCCTTCAGATGAGACCTGATGAGACGAGGTCCTGACTCTCTGTGATCATTAAAAATCCCATGGCACTTCTCGTAAAAGAGGGTAGGGGTGTTGTATTTTTTGAACACATTAACGTATTGTTACAAAACTCGGTATGGGTCATCATTAAGATGCCCTGAAGGAGCCTGAGAAGTTTCGAACCAGCACCACCTAGTGGTAAAATTTCACTCTGGGTGTGGCTGATTTTCACAGGAGTCATCTCCTTAGATTCCTGAATCCTTGCTGAGTCCAACGATACCAAACATGCTAGGTTTTGTCTTAAAGTTTGTGTAGCGTTGTGATTTAGCGCTTAAAAAACATTTGACAATATCTTCAAAACCGTTAGACCGATTGAGACGAAACCACAGTAGGAAGTTTGGAAACATAGGTCGTTGGCTAGAACGCTAAAGCCCAAATGTCAGAATATTGATAGTAAGTGGCAAGAAAATGCAAACAAAGTCAGGTGTGGGTATTTATTTTATTTTTTTGTGATTATACATATAAATGTCTATAACTCCAAAACAAAATGAGATATTTTCACCAAATTTGACACACACATGTATGTCTCACTCTGAGGACACATAAAAAATGGTGGGATTTGGCCTATTGTTGGCGCTATAATAGAACAAAACATGACTTGACTTCAATACAGTATTGTGATATAAAATGCTATACTTAACGAATGCATTGGTTTAACAATACGAAACTCAATATGTGCCATCAGCACCATGCCCTGAAGGTACTCAAAAGATTGAGACATCGCCCCCTTTTGGTCAAAAGTTCAAAAAATGCTAATGAATTTTAAAAAAATTCGCCGATTACAATGGTCTTAATAGATCTCTTGGGTCACGCCGAGAACATAGATACCAAGTTTGCCGTATTTGGCCGAACTTCCTGTCCGCCATTTTGATTTTCATTCAATACCTACTTTTTCCTAGAAAAAATAAAAACTCCTAAACCGTTTGTCCGATTTTCAGTAAAAAAAAAAAACAGTATCATCTCCAGACCATGCTGACTAAAAGTTATGGATTTCGTGTCGATAGACAAAAACATTTTCATATACAACATATAGCACCAAAGTTGAGGCATGATGCCAAAATGACTATTTAGGCTTTATCTCTACAATGCCTTGACATATTGACACTAAACTTTGTATGTCATTGTCAACTCACTCTGACCACACCACATACATTTTGTAATTGCGCCACCTATTGATCGAAAGTGATAATCCATTAAATCATATTATTGGTGGCTGTATTTATTATTATTCAGCACTTTTGCCTAAAATCATCTTAAAATGTCTTTAATTGCTCCTTGCTGCAGTAGATCGTACACGCCATCTTTGTATGTCTTATCGTCTTCTTGAGCTTGGCCCCGATAATTGCTGCTTGCAGCTATATTTATGTCTATTACTGTAAAGCTGCTTTGAAACAACCTGTATTGCATAAATCACTCCAGTTGACTTGACTACAAAATACTTTAGGCGTGCATCCACATCTAAGAACTTCCATTTAAAACTGGATGTGAGGCCATTGCCAAAACAAAACAAATGCAACATCCTCTTTTCTCCTATGTAATCTGATCTGATTAAGTAATTACTGGCAAGCGCTTACTTCATCTGCTGACTAAACTCATGCACAGACATGAACGCAGGCACAGCCCCTGTCAGCTGGCTATGACACAAATGGAAACAGCTCAGTGACCATGTAGCCAGTCCTTACACCCGATTGAATCACAAGCTGGACAGCTGCACATACCATATTATCTAAGGTACAGTTCCACAAGCTCATGTATTTCACTAATCTCTGCATTATCTTATGATTCACTGGGCATTTGTGAGCATGACGGGGGTGTGGATTGGAGTCAGAGTAGGCCATTTGCATTTGTTCATTGGTCATGACTTGTTCAGTCTGGGACAATGAATCTGTGGGGGTGGGACTGCAGAGCAACAACAACAGCATACTGTGTTTTTCTCCTCAAATAGTGAAGACATCCAACCAACACACTGAATAAAAATCTCTATACTAACATTTAGATTTGGAAAAAATGAACAACCATCAATGAACCAACCATCGGCCCAAATTTTTCAATTTAAATTTAGACTGTGTTTCTAAATAGGAACTAACCATAAATATTAGTTATGTTTTAATTGAGGTATTTGATTATTCTGAGTACCCATGTGATAATGATAATAAATGATTATGCAATTGTGAATCACGTTGTAGCCATCTAGCAATTCTGTGCTCCTGTACATGGTTTTACTGCAGCTATATGGTAAACAGTTTCATGTACGAGACAAACAAAATCAACATATTCCCACATGTAACTTTTGCTGGACAATTCCAGTTTTCAATTTTACACACGACACGTCTAGAATGCATAGCATCTACAACCTAACTTTAACCTAAGTTTAGCATACAACAATTACACAACAGCAGTTGTGTGTTTTAAAGAATAAATTAAACTAGTGTGTTTACATGTAGTAGCACAAACAACTATAATGTGTGTTCTATCAGCACAATGTGTTCACAATACCTGAGAGTGAAGAGACGCACAGTGATGTGTGAATGTTCTGAGTGCAGGACTGACAGAAACTGACATAGCACTGTGTGGGGGTTTTCTGGTTACAGAATCCCCATGACTCTTTTGCCATTGTCCCTTGAATACACTAGACAAGTGGCCTGTTGCCTGAAGCCGGTTTCAGTTGCTACCCATGTTCTAGTCTCAGATCGCACACACGGTCAGTTGGCTGAACATCTGATGCATATGGCACACTATAATTCAGATTTCAAACCTTCTGCCGTCAGTCTGAAGGTCTGGTTAAGCGAGACTACCCATGTTCTGATGCAATAAAGCCACTTCCCCTGTATCTTTCACTCCAAATTAAAGCAGTTTAGAGTGAAAGAATTTTAGATTTCTAACATCTTTAAAAAAAATGCTGCTAATTATTTATTATATTTCTATTATATGAATTGTAATTATGTAAAATTCATATAATATGTATATATTATAAAATATCACAAATTGGATCTCAATGAATAAAATATTCAACTTGAAAATCTTTTTATATAATTTAACAGTCAGTGAAAACCAATATCATCAACATAGCTGGATTCAAAATCATACCAAAGATTTATGTAAAAAAATTTACTCTGAAGTGTGAAGTCGCACCTAGCCAATATAGCCAATCACACGGAACACGGAGAGCGTCAGTTTGATTCACTTCTTCGAGAGAGCCGCGCAATTCACTTCTCTGCTGAAGATTAAGAGATCATTGTGAAAAAAATATTTCATGAAATTAAATGCATTTACATGGCAGAAATAAACACTGCAAACGTTTGAGAAGGCAGATTTGTCAAGTTTTGGTCCACAATCTCTAACCCAAAATAAAACCTGTTTTAGCCTTATTACCATAGCAATGAAACCCACTAAAAACCAATCCACCTTCTTGAACCTGAAAAACCAGAGTTTGCTCAAAGTCTTAATCTGTAGAAACTGAAAATGGCTTTGAGCAACAGGCCATACACTGTGATAATTGAATGTTCCCTTCATTTTTTTGAGCAGCATATATATCAGGCTTGTGCACAATTCAGAATTGATTTGAGAATGACTCCTTAATTCCAATTCAGTTCTTGAATTTGAATTGAATTTGAATTGATGTCAAAAACAGGATCTAGAATTACAATTCGAATTTGAATTAAAGGAAGCAGAATTGCAATTCAATAAAAATTCAATGAAATTCATATACATATTTTAAGTGAAGTGTTTAACAATGAAGCTTTACAGTATATGTCAGATTGCATTATAAATGAAGAGTTCAGATGCAAAAGCCGCTAAATGCCATCTGAAATTTTCTTCTAGAATGATCATTTTTATCAAGCTCGTATATTTAAGTTCAGTAATTTCACTTAAATGACAATTAATAGGTAATTTTCATTGCCATTTAAGTGAAATGACTGAACTTAAATATACGAGCTTGATAAAATGTATAATTTTATTCAATTTCAGATGGCACTCAGAGGCTTTAGCATCTGAACTCTTCAAATGATATTAGTTTTAACTACTTGTACAGATTAAATTAAAAGGATATTTTTTTCCCCCAGCAATGAATGTAAAAAGCTCTAGTCACAGAACAAATAATTAAATTTGATTTATTGTAATTGTATTTAGTTGTATTACTGAGGTAAAATGTTTAATTCAATTAGTTACTAATCAACTTAAAACAAAATTGCTTTGCATAGATAAAGTTATCCAAATAAAGTAATCCAAACCACATTTATAATGGGTAACTAATAACAGTAAGCAATAACATTTCCAGAGTAACCTTCCTAACACTGAATGCATGCGAGACTCAACACATTCTTTCTGTTGTGTGACTGTGTGGAATTTTTTTGAATTGCCATGAATTTAATTCCACTTCCTGTCATTCCAATTCATATTCAATTCAATGTCCTTTGGGGCAGAGTAAATTCAATTCAAATTCCAATTCATGAATTGAATGGAGGCCAATTCTGAAATTCTGAATTTTGCACAAGTCTGATATATATGAAACAAGCTTTAATATATAGCTTTTAAACTGATTAAGCTTACGTGTATTCTTTTGAGCTCTTTGTGAAACTAAAGGCCTATTTGTTTGATTCTCTTGCTTTAAAATAGTCAGATTTTCCAGAATAGTCAGATCTTTCCGCTGCCTTCTCAAACTCACTGCAGCCGCAGTTTATTCCTGCCATGTAAATGCATTTCATTTAATGATTTTTATATTTTTTTATATAATAATATCTTATCAGATAAGTGAATTGTGTGGCTCTCTCACATGTTAATTTAAACTGACGCTCTCCATGTTGCGTGTGATAGGCTGTTTTCCACACGTGTCACACTTTCAGAGTTAATCGCAAACTCTTGATTAAACCAGAATTGACAGAAAAAGTTGAGCGTTGTGAGCCCGTTGAACCCTCATATGGATTTGTCAATTAATCTGACAGACTACTCTGAAACTCAGAGTTTGTTCAACTAGCTTCGTGCAACAGGCCTCAGAACAAAATAATTGTATTTATATTTTTGGAATTTGGTTGCACCTGGTTTCAAGGGCGAGGAGCCATGGTTGAAGAGCCATCAGATAAAGACAGAAGTCTTGAAGAGACATCACCCAATAAAGAGAACATAATTCTCCTAAGTTTTCAATTTTTCACATAATAAGAGTGACTGCAGTCAAATTGAGACCATTTTACCAATCGCACTGAGACCTTGAAAATTATGCCAAACATGAAAGGGAAAAATAATAGATTCATAAGATGCATTATGTGGTATAGACATTGTTGGTGAACTTTTTAGTGACTTGAGGCAGGGTGAGTGGAGGGGAGTAGAGAAAGTGATGCATAGATAAGAGAGAAGTATGGGCAAGGCGGTGTCCCATACACTCCTTCTTTGAGATCTTCACTCCAGATTAATGTTATTGTTTTATTGTGGGGTGTTTGATCTCATGTCTTAGCAGGAAAACCAAGATGCAGGTGTTTTCAAATGTTTTACTGTGGCTGACTTGGTCAGTGGCTTGTTTGCATTGTGAGTATTTACAAGGATGGTTTATGGTCCTGTAAGGTCCTTGATTTGTAATTTCTAAAAACCAATAATGTACAAGAATGTACATTGCGAGAATGAAATGCACAAGTGTCTGGTACAGGTAACTTTTCTAAGCACATGAATTTCACTATGAACACATACTGGTGAGTACCAGCTGGTACTGCTGCTTTCTTCTTTTATTAGAAGTTTGTCCATTAAATCTTCAAGCAGTATCACAGCCTCTCTGCTGTCCCCTGCCCTAGCATTTCATGTGAATACACAGACAGCCAACAAAAGAAATACATGTTATTTCAAGGCCTCAAAGATACTGCCATATAAATTATATTCCCGTTTCTTAATTTGCTGTTTGCCCTCTCTTTTGCAGTGAAAAGAAAAGGAAGGCGTACAGAATATAGCCTAGCCTATAATATTAGATGTATGCAATGCACTGCACAAATAATTTGTTTAAAGTCCCCATGAAATCAATTTTTTTTTGCTTTTAGTATGAATATGTTAGCCTTACTGTCATCTATAAGTTAGTTTGCTCCAAAACAATGGCAAAATTCGCATTTAGAAGATAACCATTCAAAACTTACAGTCTCTCACTTCCGCCAATGGATCAATGTTTTTGATGACATCACTCTGCACTTCAGCTGTCCAATCAAATGCTCTAGAATCGCCCCTACATCATAAATATATGCTGAAACTGTGGCTGGAATCGGTCACTTGTTCACACATTTACTATTTTCTACCTGGTGAATGCACAGAGGCCTAGTTCACTATGGGAGGCCTAGTGTAAATATGCTTTCCATTGGGGCGAATGAAGTCTGGTTTCACGCGAACGCGCGCAGTATGCTCGATAGCACAGAATGGATCATATGATCGAGTCTGTGCATACAAGAAAACCTATCTTACCTATTTGATTTATGCACAGAATGCTATATTTTAAAGTCATATGTAGGAGATTAGAAGGAGAAACGGTTAGAGAGGAGGACACTGCGGCTTTACCGAACTCAACGGCTCTGACTGACCAAGCTGTGATATAAAATTAATACTATTGGCTATTAGCCTATTTTTAATAAAAGGGGAGAAGCTTTTCGATATGTCACACCCTGTCTTCCTGTTTCAGTGGAAAACACGTCAACAAAATGCTGCCGTTTCAAGGTACTTCAGTTGCCTTTTAACCGCATCCGGTGTGCACTAGGACCTGTGGGAATCCAGCAGCAATAATAACAGCGCAGGCTTTCAGTCACTCACTGCATTTCGGGACACACCTGGCTTTCTGATCAGAGACAATTCCGTTGAAAGTCTCTCCTCGAAATGGAAATAATCTGACAGTTTAATTAATCGATGTTGGGAGCATCGTAATGTCTAGATCGGTACGTAGCATGCTTTAAAACACAGAAGATCATTAACGTTATACTATATAGGTACTAATGTTACTTTCCTTCCCAGCACTGCATATGTGGCAATGTGCATATGAGCCGAGTTCACATAAATGGACCACGCAGACGGTCATTTGAGATACGAAACATCGACGATGACGTTTCATGAACAATGACACTAACGCTGCGAGGATCGAGAGATATAAAGCGCACGAGAAGTGGCAAAGATGGAAAACAACAAGCCGAGCGAGCATGACATCACGGAGGTGGTGGCGCAGCAGCCCGCCGCGAACAAGAGCGAGAACGGTGTCGTGATGGTGATCAGCCACAGTAACGTCCAGCCACCCTTCAGCGTGCTGTGGGCCACGGTCCTGTACTGCGCGGAGTTTATATGTGCCTCTCTGCTCAGCAGCAAGTACCATAACACCGATAACGTGGTGTGGATGGGACTGACTATTACATTCATGCTGGTTCCGTCGGTGCTGACCCAGCTCACGCTGACCTTCGTGCACCGGGACTTGGGGAGAGACCGACCTCTGGTGCTCTTCATGCATCTGCTTCAGATGGGGCCTATCATAAGGTATGAGTGTGAGAGATGATGTCACTTGATGATCGCATGACCACAATATTGATACATAAACATACATATCGTGGTAGCAAGCCTATGTTTATTTTTGAAAGTCAGTTTCACTTGAAACACTTTGCTACTAGGGGACGGGGTGTACCCTCATGTCACGATTTGATATGACGATACTGAACTCTCAATACAATATTATTGCGATACTCCAAGACATATGGTTAAAGGGTAACAAAAAATGTTGATTAAAATGCTAAATTGAGTAAAATTTAAATTAAAAGATTGCTGTAACTCAATGCACAAGACAATGGTGACACCAGAATACAAATATTCATGATTCTGAAGCTGAAAATACAGAATTATTATAGACGAATATGCTTGCACTCTGTCACTCACTCACTAGCCACTTTTTACTGGAAACATGACATTTGGCATTATCAGGACCCGCAGATATTTCCCCATTGCATTTCAACATTATACATAGTAGTTTATTGTAGTGCTGACACTAAAACTGTAAACTTGAATTTTTCTCACATAATAATTTTCATTTTGGGTGAACTATACACATATTGTCACTATCCATGATGCATATTGTTGCATTTCTGTATTGTTATATGTGACATGATATATTGTTACACTATTGGCTACAAAAAAAGCTACTGAGTATTTCCTCCATTATTGGCCATGAATTATTATTGTACAAGATAGTTAATTGAACACTCGTTGAGCTTTTGTGACAGTGTGTTCTAAAATGAGAAGCTGTCACAATAGAAACTGACATTATAGTTTATAGAATTATAGGCTTTCAGCTATTTATACATTAAACAATTAAAAACAATACAATCTTAAATGTCAACAGTAATGTAAACATATCAAACCAATATTTGGGCTCCCCAAAAGTAATTTTTGGGATCTCATTAGGGATGCACCGATACCACTTTTTTCTACTTACCACACTACTTTTTTCAGACCAAGTACAAGTACTTACATTTGGGTACTTGCCGATACCAAGTACCGATATGAGTACTTAATAATACCATACAGTTCTTCTAACAGTGTTTTATTTTCATCAGAGATGTTTTTCACTTTCTGACTGTAACAAAGTAAATATACAACTTGTATAATCAAATTATAGGCGCAGGCTATGTTCATGGTTGCATAGCAACGACAGACGCCACGGGAGCGCAAGCACTTGTGGAAGGAAGGAGAAAGCGGTGCTTTCCACGCGTTTTAGACGCGATATGTGAATGGCCCCTTAAAGTGGTATCAGGTGCGGTTGTATTGGGTAGTTTTACGAGTCAAGTACATGAGCACAGTATCGGACCGACACTCGAGTACCGGTAGATATCGGTATCGGTGCATCCCTAGTTCTCATATAGTAACAGTACTTTGGACCTCATTATGTAGTATCTATAATCACTATTGTTTGGGGTCAGCAAGATTTTTTTTTTTTGATTTTTTTTTTTTTTTTTTTGAAAAAGCAATTGAATATAAAAGGTTATGTTATTAATTGCAACCTTTAATATTATTCCACTAAATGAGGGTTCCCTGTATAGTTTGCAGCATTAGTTTGGAGAGAATTTTCTTTTTCTTTAAGATATTTACAAATGAATGAATGTTTAATCGAATTGTTTACTGCCATACTGTGATATTTTCAAAGAAGCACATTGTTTATATTAGCGCAAGAATTCAATAGCATAAGAACATTCAACAGTTCATTAGAAATCAAACACAGACTATCAGAAATATGGAAGTCACCCAAAACACCTTTCGGATACAGTAGGCCACTCCCATTGCTTCAGGCATCCATGCGTTTCAAATTTCAAAATGTTTAGTCTTGTTTACAAGGTGAATGAGAGTAAAACCAAAAGTTCCCTGCGGGATTTAATCTTATTCTTTGGAATTTTTAGGGTGTGCGTCATTTCTCTGTCTACCTTCAGTTATTCTACTGTCTAAACAACACTGTAATTTAGGAATATGTGGCTGATCCCACAAGGACAGATACTTTCTAGGTTGTGACCAGTGTCAAATCATATTTAAATATCTTTTTATAGGCTGTTGACTGTACAGTAGAAATAAATGTTAAGTCTTGTGACTGGTGTAAGCAATAGATTTATACTCTCGGCAGGGCACTACACTTGCTTTTTATGTATTTAAAATGTGTATTTACAACTCTCTTAACAACCACCAAATTAAATTGTTTATATTAAAAGCAGATCATTTCTTGCCAAAGAAAAGGCAAGTGGTTTGGCATTCAGTCTTTCAGGTCTGCAAGAGCTTTAGATCAAATTGAAATTGAAATTAGAAATGGTTATTATTATTTTTTTAGGTTTATTTATTAATATAAAATATTATACTATGACTGACTGTACATTACAGGCAACATGGCACATCTGCTTCATCGCTTATTGTCAAGTATGAAAAAAATATTAGAGGAATGCAGTGTTCAGGCCAAGTTGTGGACTGACTCCTCCTTTAGTGTGCTGAGCTGAGATCGGGAAGCAGTCAGTAGACTGTAAAGAGCAGATGACGGCCAGGCTCAGCTCTATAAATATAAAAACACAATGTCATAAAAACATTCCCTTGAATAGGAAATGTCTTATCTAACTCAGATCATCCTGTTTCACAGTAAACATCTTATTGTATTACTTGAGTGAAGATCTTGTGAAGAATGACTCTAAAGGGATAGTTCGCCCCAAAATTTCTTGAATTACTCACCCTTATGTCATTCCAAACCCGTAAGACTTTTGAATAAAACCCTAAATTAAATCTGTTTGTCATAAAGCGATCGAGTCTCTTCGGGAGATTTGGACTAAACCGCTCAATTTAAATGGATTAGTTTAACAATTTCTTTATGAATTAGTGTTTATGTCATGTGAATGTTTTCTCCTGTTAGTATTGGTCATACAATTCTGCATAGTTATATAATATATTTGAACGGTTGTTGTGTTTTGCCAAATTTGGGCTGCAAACACAGATGTTCCATATTGAATCCTGATATAGTACTATATCCTTTGATTAAAAAAAAAGCATCTGCCAGCAAGTATTAAATATATCAAGATCAAAATAGCCACCTTCATCATCTCCTTATATAATAACAGGCTTTGTAGTTGCCTCGTAGAAACCATAGGCTGTCTTTAGTAATCATTTTGCCAAGCTCTGAATAACAACCTTTTAACAGGCTCCTGTTTCTTTGTGCAAGTCAGGCCTAGCATTCTAATATGGCAGACAGCTCTCGCTTTATTAGATTAAAAGTGACCCGCACTTTGTAGATGTCATGATGTGCACATGATTGTGCATCAGATTATCCCAAAGTGTAACAAGCCTTAAATAGCTTATTTTTTATAATATCTGTAGGTGCTTTTCATGAATTTTACTGCAATGACTGAGGTGGCGAAAGGTGATTGAATGGTTTCATCATGTTGAACAAACTGAAAATCAACCATGTAATATTAGTGTTAGGGTTGTAAATTTTATTTACATGTTTCGAATAAGCATGGCCATTTATGCAAAGTGAAACAGCCACTTCCCAATGCTGTGTCTAAGTGTTATAATTCTTGCTCAAATCATCCTTCTCGTTTTAAAGCAAAAGAGGCTTTCACAGTGACTTAGCTGTGATAAAATGAGCGGAAGTCTTTTTTTTTTTTTTTTGAGTTAGGGCTAGGGTTAGATTTGAGGCAACATGGGCAAGAGAGACATTTGGTGAGGCAGCTGTGAGCAGGGTGAAGCTCACGTGATCCGTCACCTGATACGTTGCATACAGCAGTCGTGCATACTGTAAGTAGTGCTGACTGCCAACTAACTACACAGAGATGTGACAACCTCACACAATTTAATCACACAATCAGTGTGAGTGACTCTTAAAGGGATAGTACACCCGAAAAATAAAAACATCTTTGTCGTGTCATCCCAAACCTGTACAATGTTTTTTATTCCGTGGAACACGAAAGAAGATATTTTGAAGAATGTTAGTAACTAAACAGTTTTGGTTCCCATCTTGTATGGAGGAGAAACTTTTGTGTAAATTATCACTTTAATAATAATACTGTTATGTTTTGTGATTTTATATAGTAAATCACAATCAATTCATTCATATGAAGACACAAAAATATTATTAAATGGTTTTATTTATTTTTTGTACATGCAGCCATTTACACAACAGCCTATTGGGGACTAGAAACAGAGCAAATCAGTTGTATAAAGTTGATTAGCCTATACATACACACTAGTTCAAAAGTTTAGAGTCAGTACATTTATTTTGGTGGAAACCATGATACATTTTTTCTTCTTCAGTATTCTTTGGTGAATAGTAGTTTTAAAAGAACAGAATTTATTTGAAATTTAAATATTTTGTTACATTATAAATGTATTTACTGTCACTTGTAAACAATTTAAGGTGCCCTTGCTGAGTAAATGTAATTATTATAAAGGCAATACTTTATTTAAATTAAGGGTTTTAATGTTGTACTCAAGCCAGACATGCATACACCACTGTTGTGTAGTTTTTACCCAGCAACATGTTTCTCTTGTTTCAGCCAAGCTGATAAACTGGTTTGAAATGGTTTATCTCTAAGATAATGCTGCCACCTTGTGGAAAGTGTATGAGTAGTAAAATTCTGCTGTGTTTGTTCAAATTGGTAAATAGAATAATAATTAAGCTTATTTATGTTGTATATAAATCAGTAGCCATATCCTTAAAATCCATTGTAAACAGCAGAATCTGCTTTTTTTATTTCCAGTATCTGACTGATTCCTTTTTCTTTTCTTTGAACAGGTGCATTGAAGCTCTTATTGTTTACTGTCAGGCAGGTAGAAAGGAAGAACCATATGTTACGATTTCAAGAAAGATCAAGCTAAAGCATGGCAGAGGATTAGGCTCAGCCCTCGAATGTGAGATCGGACACTCTGAGCGGAAGCTAGCTGTCCACCGCAATGCCTTCAAGCGCACAGCTGTCATCCAGGCCTTCCTAGGCTCCACTCCTCAGCTCACTCTACAGCTCTACGCTACCATTCAGGAGAAATACATCTTTCCCCTACGCCGTGAGTTTCATTTATTTACCAGATTCCAATTGTAATATTGGTAACACTTAACATTTTATTTGACGGTGTCTGTGTTGCAGTGTAATTATTCATTTAAGTACTGAGTAATCATAATTAACTACATGTACTTGCCATTGGGTAAGGGTTAGGATGAGGGTTTGGTTTAGGGTTCGTTGATTTAGTAGTTGGGGTAACTAGTTATTACTATAATTACTACATGTAACACGTGTAACAAGGAAACTGTAAAATAAAGTGTTACCCTCTGCACAAAAAGTTCCCATTTGTTAAATAAGAGATAATGTACATCCAGCCGTGTAATAAGCGGGATAATGTACATCAAACTGGTTGTTATCGCAAAATAAACCCCAATCCTGAACTCCCTGTCTGGGTTTATTTTGTGATGACAACCAGTTTGATGTACATTATCCCGCTACTTGCCACATAAGTAAATAAGTAGACACAAAAGATTGATTTCAGTTGAAAATACGAAGTTTACACCAAGAAAAGCAGTTCCTAGAAAGTGAGAGACATGAAAGAAGAGCTGGCCTAAAATACCCAGATAAGTGGCCTTTATACAGCGTTGCTATTAACGACAGTCATTATCGGAGAATAACTGACCTCGAAATGTCGCGATTGACCAATCAGAATCAAACATTTCAGAGCGCTGTGTGATAATCTTTTAACAATAACATTAGTTCATAAATATACAAATGTCCATTAAATAATGTTAACAGATGCAACAGATTATTTTAATAATATATTAGTAAATGTTGAAATGAACACAACTAAGATTAATAAATGCTTTAGAAGGATTTTCATTGTTAGTTCGTGTTTAGTAGTTAACTAATGTCAACAAATGGAAACTGTTTAGGATATTGTTTACACTAATGCTCATCCTATTTGTGTTCACAGTTGCCCTGATGATCATTTCCTTGATATCAATCGTATACGGGGCTTTAGTTTGCAGTGTCCTGGCCATACAGATCAAGTACGATGACTACAAAGTGCGAATGAAACCTACCGCCTACCTGTGCATGATCCTCTGGCGAGGGTTAGAGATCGCCACGCGGATCACCACCTTGGTGCTTTTCAGCTCAGCGTTCACGTTCTGGGTGGTCCTGGTGTGCCTGACCAACCTGTTGATCTTCTTCTTCCAACCATGGGTTGAGTTCTGGGTCAGGAGGGCGTCACTGCCTGAGAACATTGAGAAGAACTTCAGCAAGCTGGGCACCACTGTGGTGCTCTGCATGATCACGTTCCTCTATGCCTGCATTAATATTTTCTGCTGGTCTGCCGTGCAGCTGGACCTGGCCGACCACGACCTGGTGGAGAAGCAGCCCCGCTGGAGATGCTTGGCAATTTACTACACCTTTCGCTTCATGGAGAACGTTACCCTTATCGTCTTGTGGTACTACTTCAAGTCCGACTTCTTCGTATACGTGTGCACACCACTGCTGGTGGTGCAGCTTATCGTGTGCTACAGCCTGGCTGTGATCTTCATGCTGGTCTTCCATCAGTTCTGCCATCCGTGCCGCAGACTCTTCCACTACAACGTCGAGGACTGTCTACGTTGTGCGTGCTGCTGGAAGAAAAAGCAATTCGAGCTGCCTGCAGACCATGCAGAAGGTCTTCAGGAACATGCACCTCCTGACCTCACTAACCACCTGACAGATAGAGAAACCGATATTTTGGATGATATCATGGAGGCAGCATGAATTAAGTTGGCTGTTTGTTATTGTAGCGCTGTTTGGGGCCATGCTAGGCGTATTTGCACATATCCTGACTCAGGAGTATTATTTCAAGGTGATGAACTATGCTATATCTACTGTACTTAGTGAAGGAACAATTGATTTTATATGGCCCTAAAAGCTTTAGGAATTTTGTTTTACGCCATTTGGAGCTGTCCTCCAAACAAGGAGGTGTAGAGCATGATAACCTTATTACGTTTACGTGGAGAGGGTAGCTCATAATTTATTAATTGTAGAGCGCTGACCACAGACTGACCCATTTTTTCTTCTTGTTGGCCATTGAAGACCAAAGAATGCCTTCGGTTGAGTTATGCTGTGATGATTCACAAAGGCAGCTTTCATTAGGGAGCTGAATGGCCAGGTGTGTGGGAAATGAGCCAATTTTGGAGGAATGAAAATAGTAACATTTTGGTACCTGCTGTACTAACCTTTTCCAGGAAACTGTGACTTAACTAGCCAAAGAGCCTTCTGAACTTTTCTTAGGTTTGCCTCATCAGCCCTGTGCTTTTTATTAAACCTTTAGATTTGGAGAGCCTTCTTTAATGTTGGCGATTGAACTCTCATTTGCCTTAATATTGTGTGATGTTGTAATTTTGTGCCTGAATAGACTAATATTCTTAATTTTCCACTGGCAAAAAGATCTGTTTGTTTATTTTGTATGGAAATATTTTTTGCCTGTGTTTGCCTGAAATATGTGCCTCTTAAGTACTGAGTTGGAATAAATGAATAAAGATGCATTGAATATTTGAATCATGCCTGATAATTTCATAAACAGAATTTTCAGGTGAATCATATGAAACTGAATATATCAGGGTCATATTTCAAGAAAGAAAAAATGTACATAGCTTATGTTTTACTGACTAAATGTTATTCATTATGTAAATGGTCAAATATTTTGCCTATATAATATAATGGTGTTTGTTGTGCTGTCTATAATATTAAAACTTTGTATTACACTTTGTTTGATCGTAATACAAATAGTAATGAGAATAATGACTGAGCATAATGTAAAGTAAAACGTAAAAGTAAAATGTCTGAACGCCAAACTAAAACAAATCTTTCTTAAAAAAAAAAGAAAAAAAAACTTAATTTCTTTACATAAGCCTACGTGTGACACGTTCTTTCTTCTTTTTTACCTTCTTTTGTCTTGTGTGGAAAAAATTGTGTAACGGCCGAGCCTATTTTTATGTAACCGTTTCCAGTCAGATACCAAGACGCAGACACGTTCAGGTAGCTTCCTATCGGGAATTTCTTCAGACATGCAATGCGACAAAATAATTTTTTTCACAGCCTATTTCCTGGTCAATGAGGACTGTAGAGGGCGGCGTCCTAAACGGGGCAGGTGAGTAAAATAGCACTCATCTGCAAGGAGTGTTGTTCATTCGTGTATACAGCGCTAGAGAGTAAAGATGGTCAACTGGATAATCAATCACGGGCTGAGCGCTTTCATCGTGGTATTTAGGCATTGTTTTGCTTGCTATTTGTATAAAAAATTGATAATGCAGTTAACTCTTTTTATCTTAAGATATGTATGATCTGTATTTGTAGGCGGTGTGGATGGCCATCAACATCTTTCTGTTTGTCCACTTCTACTTATTCTATGACCAGGGTCCACAATTTGAATACACTCGTGAACTTTTAGGGGTAGGTTTGACAGAAAAAAAGCATTTTTCAGAGCATTATAGGAAGTAAATGGTGTAGCCTATTTAATAACATCTTTTTATGTAGTAAAAAGAGAGAAAGTATTAAGGGACTGTTTCTTTTAGTCTGCACTGCCCTGGGCCAGAGCTCCAGCTGCTGTACTCAACTTCAACTGCATGCTGATTCTTCTACCAGTTTGTCGCAACCTGCTGTCTCTTATCCGTGGCTCTTTCATGGTGAGTTGCCGCACACTTGTACCTTTGTGTTTGAGATAGTATATGAGACCCTCTTTAAGTATTTGCCCTCATGTCCATTTTTTTAGTGCTGTGGTCGAACAGTGAGGAAACAACTGGACAAAAACCTGACTTTCCACAAATTGGTTGCTTACATGATTGCCCTAATGACAGGTAAACAACTTTTCCTTGAAAACTTAATAGGAAGTTGTTGTGCATAAAGTAGGCTAGGCTTTCACCTGAATTACAAGAAAGAGCTCACATGTGCCACCATAGCTATTCAAAACATTCACACTGGCATTTTTTATTTATTTTTTCATGCTCTGATGCAACAGGATACATATTCAAACATTTTCTCATTATAAATAACACATCAATCACAGTCTGAGTGGTAGTCTGAGTATTTCACCCCTGATAACCCTATAGCATTGCAGGTAGTGTTATTCTTCTATCTAGGCCAAATCTGGATAAACATTGACCAAGTTTTGATTTTGTAAGAAGCTGGCTGTAGTATTTAACACGTTTGTGTCTGGCTAAAGAGAGTTTTATCCATCAGGACATGTCAGGTTTTTCACATGTCACTGTGAAAAGACAGATCAGAAAAGAAACGTCCAAAGAAGCTTTAGTCCAAAATGCTGTATTTTAAGTTCTATTAAACAACTTACTTGACGGGGTTCTGCATTTAAGTTAATCATATTTTCAATTTAAATTCAGATTTGCCAGTAAACTATTTTAATGAACAAAAATTAGAATTGTTGTAACAGACATTTTATGTTTTTACATTTTTACTTTGACATGGTATCTGATTTTGACCTTATGAAATGCTTCTTTAATGCAGCGGTTCACACTGTCGCTCATTTGCTTAACGTGGAGTGGTACAGCAACAGCTTAGATGGTCGATATGGGCCTCTCGCCGGGAATCTGTCCATGCTTGACGATTCCTCTGAATTAAATACTACTTACCTTAATCCCATTCGCTCCACTTCTACAGTGAGTTGCTGTACTTTTCGTTGCTTTTATTAAGGTTTTTGATGTACGCTACCATTCAAAAATTTGGGGTTCAATAAGATTTCTTTTTTATTTATACATTTTTTTTCTCAGCAAAGATGCATCAAATTGATCAGAAGTGACAGTTGACATTTATAATGTTTAAAAAGATTTCTATTTCAAATAAATGCTGTTCTTTTTAACTTTCTATTCATCAAATCCTGGAAAAAGGGCATCATGTTTCCGCTTAAATTTTAAGCAGCTAAACCGGTTTTAACTGTGCTGATCATAAAAAGTAATGTTTATTGAGCACCGAATCAGCCTATCATAATTATTTCTGAAAGATCATGTGGCTGCTGAAAATTCAGCTTTGCCATCACAGGAATAAATTACATTTTAAAATATATGAAAACATAATATTTCACAATATTACTAATTTTAATGTATTTTTGATCAAATAAATGCAACCTTGTTTTTTTTTTTACTTCTTTCAAAAACATTTTTAAAAAACACTTACCAACCCCAAACTTATGAACGGTACATTACAACTGAGCTCTATACTGTATTTTTTTCTGAGGTGTGATATGCCTGCTCTAATCTTGTTTCCTTCTTCTCCAGACTCCAACGATTTTTGTATTCACCACTATCGCGGGTCTCACAGGTGTCATCATAACTCTTGCCCTCATCCTTATTATCACTTCCTCTATGGAAGTCATTCGCAGGAGCTACTTTGAGGTCTTTTGGTACACGCATCACCTCTTCATCATTTTCTTTGCTGGCTTGGTTTTCCACGGTGCAGGGTAAGGACTATTTACTGGTTGAGCCCAATTTTAAAACTGATTTATAGTAGATTATTAACAGCAAGTAAACATGTGGTTTGGTTTATGACTAGACGAATTGTGCGAAGTCAGCAAGAGACCGATCCGCCTCACAATAATTCCTTCTGCGAAGACCAGCCAGAGATCTGGGGGAAAGTACCTCAATGTCCAATCCCGCAGTTTGCTGGAGGGTTTCCTCAGGTAAAAGTTGCCAAATTTACAATGCACAAGCTTATTATAGATTTATTTTTGGTGGTTGCTGATTTCAATTTGCTGAATCCTCTGTTGCAGACCTGGATGTGGGTGATTGGACCGATGATCATTTACCTTTGTGAACGGCTGCTTCGTTTCATTCGCTACATGCAGCCTGTCAGTTATAGAAAGGTGTGTTGTCATGAACGTTTTGACAAAACTATAAATATATAGTTCTGATCTATATATATGAAGAGTTCAGATGCAAAAGCCTCTAAGTGCCATCTGAAATTTTCTTCTAGAATGATCATTTTTATCAAGCTCGTATATTTAAGTTCAGTAATTTCACTTAAATGGTCATTTTCATTTTCACAGTAATTTCATTCATGTATAATAGATCTGAACCCCATCACGATTGCTCTGTAATCAGAAACTGTATTCATGCTTGTATACTAGATTGTAATCCGCCCATCCAAGGTGTTGGAACTACAGCTGGTTAAGTCTGGATTCAAGATGGAAGTCGGCCAGTATGTGTTCCTCAATTGCCCAGCCATCTCTCAGCTGGAGTGGCACCCATTCACCATGACATCAGCCCCAGAGGAAGACTTCTTTAGTGTGCACATCCGCTCAGTTGGAGACTGGACTGAAAGGCTCATCAAAATGGTCGAAAACCTACCAGAGGGTGGGCAAGGACCTAAGTATGTACTCTTTGCCATTTTACTTATTCTCTGGGCACAACATATTCATGCAATCTTAAAATTGCAGTTTAATTTCAACTTTAAAATATGAATGAAACAGAAGTTGCGATAGCCTTTTCTTCCCCATTGTATGTCTGAGTGAAACAAGTAAGAATGTGGGGCGGGGGCGGGGGAAGTTATTTTGATCAACAATTATGAGGGCACACAGATTTCCAAAAAAATATGATGTGCATGGATAAATAAATCATTTATAATAAACACTGACTATTCCATAAATTAAGAATTGTCCATTTTGATTTCTTGGTGAAGTGTGAAAACAAAATATCAAGAATAATGTATGGATCTTTTATTTTTGTGTCAGGATGGGTGTGGACGGTCCGTTTGGAACCGCGAGCGAGGATGTATTTCATTACGAGGTCAGCATGCTAGTGGGTGCTGGGATTGGAGTGACCCCATTTGCCTCTATCCTGAAGTCCATCTGGTACAAGTTTAAAGACTCCAACCCCAAACTACGAACAAAGAGGGTAAGAACATTTGGGACTTAAATAAGGAAGTTAGTCCAAAGGTCAAGTACAATAACTCCTGTTGTTGCTGTTATATTACTAAAGTCTTTATGCCCTAGATAACAAAGTCCGGCATTCCTTTAAACTCAGTTTCTTACCATTTCTGACTTTTGTGTTTAGATTTACTTCTACTGGCTCTGTAGGGAGACACATGCCTTTGAGTGGTTTGCAGATCTCCTACAAGTCCTTGAGAAAGAAATGGAGGAACGAGGAATGAGGGACTTCCTCACATATAAGCTCTATCTCACCGGATGGGACCAGAGTCATGTATGTTCAAATAAAAAAAATCTCCTGGGATATGAAAAGTACGATGACCTTAATTGAAATATGAGTAATGTGTGCATGTCACAGAACATCTAATCTTGCGTTTACAGGCAGACCATGCAATGGTGCATTTCGATAAGGATACAGATATCATCACCGGCTTAAAGCAGAAGACTCATTATGGCCGACCGAACTGGGATAAAGAATTTGAGCAAGTTCGGCAAGAGAACCAGTCGTACGTTTTAAAAATCTTCATCGTGTTATTGCTTCCTACATATGACGCTCATAAAATATCCCAACACTAACATTTTATTTTAAATATCAACAGGTCTGTGGTTGGAACATTCTTGTGTGGCCCACAAGCCTTAGCGGAGGTCTTGGAGAAGAAATGTGCCAAGTATTCGGACGTGGATCCACGGAGAACCAAGTTTTACTTCAACAAAGAGAACTTCTGAGGAAATATTTTACAGGAAACATAATTCTCTTGGAAGACTTGTGCACTAGGGATTGTGTTCTTCAGCAGTATCATGATTTGTCATTTATCAAATCTTTCCATCTAAGTGATTCTCCAGTACTGTGACACTACGAGAAAAACTTCCTGCTGGAAAGTGAACAACTTGCTGGAAGGGACTAATTCCATGTCTGGGTCAAAAGTCCACTCATTGTATTTATTTTTTTTCAAGGTTTGGCTCTTCAAGTTCCTGGTTAGAAATGAATCACCAAGAATTAGGGAAATAAGACCTACACCAGAATGTATTGTGTTTATAAATGTCTCCTTGTTTAAATACGTGCACAGCTCTAAAATTAGCATGGCAAGAAGCTACTGAAAAGGTAGCTTTTGGAAATTTTTGCTCCTTATGAAAGTGAAGAAACACATTATCTGATCGTACATCACATTTGGTTAGTCACTGGTTGTGTAATCATACAAGAGTTTTTTTTTTTTTTTAAATCTTGTACATTATAAATATTATATATTCTTTATTCTAAATTGTTTTTATAAAAAAAATAATTTCCAGTTGTTTATTTCAAAATCCAGTTCTTTATTTTTTTCATTAGCAGTAAATTGTGAACCACTACTATCAATAAACAACTGATTTCACTTAAAATAAGAAAATATCACTAGAAAACAAAAACAACAATGAAGTTACAGATGTAGAACTCTTGGTGATGGGTTGTCCGACAGGATGCGCATGTTCCTGTAATCACATGAGTTGTAGAGTCAGATTTTCGCACTTGCACTTACCCAAATTAACCATGTCTCATTCTGTTACATAACAAAAAAAAAAACATGTTCCACTTTGTCACAGAGCCTGTAATTATCATAATAAGCTGTTTTAGGACAGATGAGAACGAAACAAAAGCGCTCATCACATGAGGAGTCTTCAGGGGGCGCCTGCTGTCTTCTGAATCTGCTCCTTCAGGATCAGGATACTCTGTCTCTGTTCTGGTGGCAACATGGCGATCTGTTCTGGGGTCAGCTGCAAGACCTGCATAATCAAGGCAGCCTGGGAATGTGGAAACACAGCACATAGATTAGCATCTACGTGACAGAAACCTTGTTACATAATGAAAGATTAAAATTGAAGTGTGGTTAACCTGTGAACTTTTAAATAAACATGTCAACAAGTAATTCTGGAAAATCTGGTCAGTGAAACACTTAAGGATGCAGTGATGCAGATCTGAAAAGGGTGTGAAAAAAATAAAATGACCCACCTTCTCGTGGTCTTGTGATGACACATCTGTCGTAGGACCCTGTTAAAAGACAGACAGAATTAAAAAGTCATTTTGAATTGTAATAATATTTCACAACATTAGAGTTTTACACTGTATCTCTCATCAAATAAATGCAGCATTGGTGAACATACGACACCCCAAACTTTTGAATGGAAGTGTACATTTGATAAAAAAAACTTTGGTTTTCTTAATAATTGTGTATAGTACTATTTTCTGTAAAGCTGCTGTAAAACTATATATATTTATATGTATAGTTAAAAGTCATATGAACTCAATACAATGTTTCTCTAATAATTTACTTAATGGGAAAAAAAGCTTATAACCTAATACACAGAAAATATTTTCCAGTTCATTTTTAATAATTTCAAGAAATTTTCAAAAATAATCACGTTTAGTACAACAAACAGGTTCTTTTGACTTGAACACATAGCTGCCTTTATATTTTAGGAAGGGGGTCCCTCACAAGGCTATGATTAAATTTTAAGTATTAAAACGTTTGAGAAAAGGCAAACTATAGGAGTGTGGAAATCTTACTGGTCTCACTGCTGGAGGTGCACTTTGTCCCATGCCGTGGGGGGGAGGACCCTGCATTCCACCAGCAACAGGAACCCTCTGGCCAGATATCGGACCCCGAGCATCAACAGCTCTTGGATCACGACCTTGAGGAATTAAGAAAATGTCTAAAAATCTTATTTGTAAGAGAAATCCTTCAATCAGAGTTTTCTTTTAGTAAGGAGCAAAACCAGTATTACAGATATACAAACCAAATCAACAAATGAAGTGAAACCACATCTTCAGGTACCTCTTGCCTCCATGGGTGGACCACGCTGGTCCATCATAGGGCCTCTAGGTTCTCCCATCATGGGTCCTCCTCTCATGTCATGAGGGCCTCGCATGTCTGGGGGAGCCATGTGCATGGGCGGCCCCTGATGTTGCGGAGGGCCTCCAATGTAACCACGCCTGTACGCGAACAATAAGCAAAATAATAAGCTTTCGTTATTAACTTAACAGACTGAAAACGCAATAAAAAAGATTTAGTGGTCAATAAATTGGCATAAAAGTCTGATGTACACTACCATTCAATAGTTTAGGCTCAGGTTTTTTTTTTTTAAAGAAAGCAAGGACGCATTCTATTGATCAAAAGAGACCGTAAAAACATTAATGTTACAAAAGACTTCCATTTCAAATAAATGTGGTTCTTTTGAACTGTCTATTCAAAGAATACTCAAACAAAATGCATCACAATTTCCACAAAAATATTAAGCGGCACAACCGTTTTTAACATTTATAAGAAGAAAGCACCAAATCAGCACAATAGAATGATTTCTGAAGGACCATGAGACACTGAAGACTGGAGTAATTGGTGCTAAAAATGTTTCACATTTTAGAAAACATATTACTTTAAATTGTAACATTTCACTATATAACTGTTTTTACTGTATGTAAATGCAGCCTTGGTGACCTTAAAGGAGAACTCCGGTCAATTTTAACATTGAGCTCATTTTATTGTACATTTGGAGTGCTGTCAATACAAAGAACAACGACAAAAATCGGTGTTGCCTACACCGAGTTATTCTATTTTTAAAATTTGCACCCTGTTGACTTCAATAGGGCAAGTACTAAACCTGCTTTTAGCCTCTTAACATCCTTGATGTGTCATTACAAGTGCACAGGTCATGTGAGTGATTCCTTCAGAGTGAACGCGAGTCAATCTGACTGCAGTAGATGTGAAAGATATGTATAAAAATGATGTTATTTAAGCCAGCGCAAATACCTGTTTACATCCTGTTTTTCGGTTGAAGTCCAAAGTAATCGATTGCCGAGTTGACGCGCGTGATCATAGGTAACTAAACCTATGCGCGTGAACTCGGCAATCGACTACTTTGGACTTCAACCGAAAAACAGGATGTAAACAGGTATTTGCGCTGGCTTAAATAACATCATTTTTATACATATCTTTTACATCTACTGCAGTCAGATCCACTCGTGTTCACTCAGAAGGAATCACTCACATTTTCTGTGCACTTGTAATGACACATCAAGGATGTTAAGAGGCTAAAAGCAGGTTTAGTGCTTGCCCTGTTTAAGTCAACAGGGTGCAAATTTTAAAAATAGAATAACTCGATGTAGGCAACACCGATTTTTGTCGTTGTTCTCTGTATTGACAGCACTCCAAATGTACAAAAAAATGAGCTCAATGTTAAAATTGACCGGAGTTCTCCTTTAAGACTACTTTCAAAAACCTTAACCCCAAATTAATAATTGTAAGGTTCTATAAACAATGACTTCAAATTATAAATATTTTTTCCATTATATTTTATTTACCTGTCTATTATTTCATTTTTCAGACTTTACAGGGTTAATAGCAAATGCATAAAGGGGGAATAAATTAAGCTAACAAACCGAATGACCTGTGATCTGCATCTATTCTAAATGTCACCGCAACAGTTTTTAGTAGGCATTACCCTGGCTCCACTACGTCTCCAGTAACATTGACCAAAGATCCACCTCGCGGGTCGTTCGGACCATCACCAAGAAGGCCTCTGGGTGGGATCCCTGGAGGGACTTGCGGGGCCCCTCGCATTGGGGCACGTGGGTCTACTATTGGCACTGAAAAGAAAGAACAATTATGATTTAAAGAAAAGTACATGCTTTGTAACTATGACAAGACTCTAAAAGAGAACTGTCTACAGAATCAAAATGATGAAAGAAACTAGTGACAAAGTGCATTACACAAACATTTCAAAACATGGACACGTCTTTTTATGCAAAAAAAAACAAACAAAAGAATAATGTTGTATTGTCAAGCACAAATTTCCAAGGTATGACACCGTTATGATACACCAGGGCATTTCCTCAAGTGTCAAGGAAATTAAACTAAAGGAAACAAAAAAGGTTCTATTTCACAAACAAAAGGATACTGTTTCACCTGTCACAGTGACTTTGATAACAGAGGGTTTCAACATCTTTCGAATGTAAAAAACATCAATATTCATCTCTATTCTGCTACACTGGCACATTCCATTAGGCAACAAGACTTCATTGTTCAGGTTTTGGATTCGGACACTAAAAATTCAAAACTGTTTACAATGCGTCAAGCACTTTTGTTTCAGAGACAAAGCAAGGCACACCTATGTTTCAACACTATTTATGAAAATGTTTTAATCAACAATTAATGCTTTTTACAATGTTTTTGAGTCATTCTCTCTCTTTGACATGATTGGAAGTTGCACTTTATTAATTGCAAACTGCCACAAAGTTCACATACTGCTGTCAATTCAGACGTGGTGTTGAGGGTTATGCCGAGAGAAGGAGTGGACTCCAAAAGGTGCACATAGGGGTAAGATAATGAGCTGGTGACAGCCTTGACAGCCCTGTTTTGAGCAGACCAGAGTTATACCCATAATACCTTGAGGCCGCTCGATAGCAGCCTGCCCAGCTGCTCCCACAGAAGAGTCCTGAAGGGTTCCTGGGTCAGCATTAAGTGAAGAGAACAGGAGAAAGAACTGAGACAGCGCACAGTAGCACTTACTGATATTACCCAGGGATGCTTGTACTGATGTTTATGGACATGGGTTAAAGTAGGGGTCGATATGGGTTTTTAATTGGCTAATGCAGATACTGTATAAATATCAAGAAATCAAGATCGATGTCTTGAATAAATTTGAGGTCAGTATTTTTTTTTTTTTTTTTCACCAACGATGCATCTATTTGACCAAAAATACAGTAATATTTTATATTTTAAAATGCAACTTATTCCTGTGAATTTTCAGCAGCCATTACTCCAGTATTCAGTGTCACTGATTTGGTGATCAAGAAACATTTCTTCTCATTAAACACATTTAAAAATGGTTGTGCTGCTTAATATTTTTGTGTATTTTTTTTTTTTTTTTACAGTTTTTATTCATTTAATGCATCCTTGACAAATAAACGTAAATAAATAAATATATATATATATATATTATATATATATATATATATATATATATATATAAAAGAATTACTGACCCCCAGATTTTTTTACGGTAGCATACACACAAAAAAATAATAAAAGAAAATAATATATAATAATAATAAATAAATAAATATATATGTATTGTATATAATGTATGTATAAATATAATGAATATGTAAATAAACATACATACATATATATATATATATATATATATATATATGAAGAGTTCAGATGCAAAAGCCTCTAAGTGCCATCTGAAATTTTCTTCTAGAATGATCATTTTTATCAAGCTTGTATATTTAAAGGTGCATTAAGCAACTTTTCATGTTAAAAATACCCGTTTTCTAATCCATACATGCTTAAACAATTGCCTGATGGGCTGAATGAGCCCTTCTATGATCTCTGCGATTGTCTCTATAATCCTGTAAAGTAAAATAAATAAGAGGGATTCGGGCCGGAATTTTAGACTGGGCGTGACGTCATGCGCATTCACGGACGCTCACCTGGCTATGTCTGGCAGGTTTGTGTATTCGCCGCCATTCTCCGTAGAAGATGGATTCTAAGAGACCGGCTTGTAGTTCATTTCAAACACCAACGCAAACTCCACGTAAGATAAAAAAAAGAAAACTTTTGTCCGTGAGCGTGCACACTTCTGGTTGCAGTTTCGCTTGCCGCCAGAGGGGGCATAGTTCTGCAAAAACTCAGAGACTTGCGCAATGCACCTTTAAGTTCAGTAATTTCACTTAAAGGGGTGGTTCAGGATTTTCAACATCGGACCTCATTTTCAAGTGAGCCTGTTTGTCATTCATCAGTGGAGACCGTTTTCAAAAAAATTCATCCAGTCCTTACTTTTGGATAGTTCGCTGGTGCTAGGCTAGCGCGAGGCAACGGTAGATGCGTTAGCCTGCCATTAATAACTGTTTTACCCACTCCACAGTACACCAAAAGCAAATCAATTATAACGCCAGACTACCGATATAAATGTCTGTTGAGAGAATAATGTTAGAAATCAAACTACCCTTTCATCGCATTGCAATAGTTATACTTTGTTCCCTGTGTTTATTAGCAGTCTACAGCAGCGGCGGAGTGATATTAAGTTACCTAGGCAACCGAGACTACTACTAGCTAGCTAGACGTCCCGACTGTAGTGCGCTTCTTTTCTGTGTTTACTTTTCGGCGCAGTACTAACTGGAGCAAAGTAAAATTCCGCCACTGCTGAGAAACTAGTTCCTGTAAATGTAATGCGATCATTGAGACGCAAGTGTAGTTTGAATTCTAACATTATTCTCTCAACAGACATTTACATCGATAGTCTGGCGTTATATAATTTATTTGCTTTTGGTGTACTGTGGAGTGGGTAAAACTGTTTTTAATGTCAGGCTAACGCATCTACCGTTGACTCGCGCTAGCCTAGCACCAGCGAACTATCCAAAAGTAAGGACTGGATGAATTTTTTTGAAAACTGTCTCCACTGATGAATGACAAACAGGCTCACTTGAAAATGAGGTCCGATGTTGAAAATCCTGAACCACCCCTTTAAGTGACAATTAATAGGTCATTTTCATTGTCATTTAAGTGAAATGACTGAACTTAAATATATGAGCTTGATAAAAATGATCATTCTAGAAGAAAATTTCAGATGGCACTTAGAGGCTACATATATAACAAATTAAACACTTTTTTTAATTTACGAAAAATATTTTAAAGTATATAGGCTTTAATTTTGGATCTAACATAAGCGGGAAATTCCACTTCTGCCTATCATGCACAGTCATCGGCTGATGGCAATCATCCTAAAATGGTGATTATGAAGGTGAAGTGTGTAATTTCCCAATTTTTCCAAATTAAAATATTTAAGACTCAACACTGACTCAACCAAATGTTGAGAGTTTGGTACAGGACTTTCTGACAAATTGAAAACTGAATTTTTGATCAAACTGTTTTTGTGGCTCCATTAGGTGACACCAACAACGTAGAAATCACACACTTCACCTTGAAGAGATGAGAATGAAAATGAAATATCTACATGAAAGCTTGCCCAATACTGCTTTCTTGTGGACAGGTTTGGTAATGGTGTTCAGGAGGTGCAAAGAAATCATGTAGCGATGTGATAATTTTCTCACTATGACTTATAATATCCTAAATGAGTTATGCACTGGTAATGCCTAAAATGAGTACCTGGTCCCCTATCCATGGGCACAGGGCCTCCTGGAGGGATCCCTATCTGAGGCTGCATCCCACCTGTAGAGGGAGGGAGCAGAGGTAAACTGTTATCGATGCACACAGATACACAAGCGCCAAAGTACTGCAAGGACAACTGGGCTTACCAGCTGGTCCCATGGGTCCCTGTCCTGGCATTGGTCCAGGTACTCCACCCCCCATCTGTGGAGGCTGCATCATTTGAGGGGCTCCGTTCACATGCATACCTGGCTGTGAGTCACAGGATCAATAGAAAATTACTCATTAGTGCCATGAATGAAGAGAACAACTTAACTGTCCATGAACCCAACTGAAACTTTTTCAAATATCAACCATGAGCTTTTTTCATTCACTGAAAGACTACAGAGCATATCTGACAATGAAGAAGAAAATTATTTTTTTAAGTAGAACAAATGCCATTTGTTCTACTTAAAACAAATGCCATAATGACTATCAGGTCATTATGAATATACAATTTAAATAAGAATGGAATAAAAACACTAACTTGAGATTTTGAAATGGTTTCAGTCTTTACATCAAAATAACAGTAAGACTTTCTACTTCTCGCATACAAAGTACATGCCAAGCAAAACTGAGTTTCAGGAGGAAAATATCCAAGTGCATTTATTGGGTTTTATTTAAAGCTGCAGTTCTTAACTTTTTTGTGTGTTCAAAATGTACAGAAATGATATATAATGAGTACATCATGAATCCATTTTCCAAACCGTGCTTTTGTCTTATCCTGGATCACTAAGGTACACCTATAATAAGTGTCTATATTCGGACAATTTTAGACTGATTCGGGTCGTAGTCGAACCGCTGCGGAGTAGCCCAGTACCTGCATGACTCATCATAGACATAAACAGAGAGAAGTAGCTCCGGCTGCAATGTTCTTCCACAAGACACATGCATTTCTGTTTGTTAACCACTAGAGTGCCAAAAGTTACGGACTGCAGCTTTAAATTGTTATAACATGTACATCGTTGGCATACTAAGCATAATCAGTGAAAGATTGTCCATGTAAAAGCACAAAAAGGTTAAAAAGTTTCAAAAGTTGGGGCCAGCAAGACTTTTATTCAGCAGGGATGTATTTGACAGTATTGACATTTTTAACATTCAAAATATTGCACAATATTACTATATTTACTTTTGATTAAAATGCAACCTTGAGCATAATAACCTTTTTTTTAAAGCATTAAAACCCCCAAACTTTGAATGGTAGTGTATCATAACAGACAAGCACTATGATTTAATGCATCTCGTGATACAAGTGTTCAGAAAGCGATGAAAGATGTAATACTGACCATTGGTTGTGGCTGTGAGACAGGGACATTGGGCTGAGGGAGGGGCTGGTTAGGTACCGGCACCGGCCCAGGCTGAGGGCTCGGGTTTATGGGCTGAACCACAGCCGGACGATGAAGCATTTTCTGTAAAAGATGATTTTTCTATTGACTATCTTACATTGTTTAAAATGCCACATACTAAACATTTGGTTAAAAACACTTTCAAAATCCTTGATATTTATAAAAGCGCTTATTTAAGAAGGTTATTAAGACATTCCCAAGTCTGTCCAATCCATGTACTAAGACACTTTCCATTCTTCTATGTAGCACTTCACTTTAATGATCTTACCAGAGCGATTTCAGGATCCACAATCCTCATGACCACCTGAGCCTGCAGCAAGGCATAAGCTAGCTGAGGGTTCTGCAAGAGCATGTTCCTGGCCTCCTGGGGACTGTTCTGCACACAGAGCTGTACAAGCAAAAAACAGGATCAGAATTCTAACAATCACTTCAACAATTCATTTTAAATCAAATGACTTGGAACAATAAAATTAAATACAAAATAAATAGCAGATAAAGGGTTAGTTCACCCAAAAAAAATTAAAAAAATGAAATGAAGATATTTTTAATATAACCCGAGTCATTGGAAGTCCATAAATTTCACACTTCAAAAAGATGATAAAAACACGGTAAAGTTAATCAAATCTAATCCGATCTAATCCAACTCTTCCGAAAAGAAACATTAGATTTTTATGATAAAAAGATTTATTTTAGGCTTTTATTCACAGAAAAATAAATATTTTTTTTAATCTGTGTTGATCAATATTTATTGATGTCTTTATGAACTTTCTGAAACGTCAAAGTTTTGCTGGAATGGATCTCTCAGACTTCATTAAAAATATTTGTGTTTTGAAGATGAACAAAAGTCTAATAAGGTTAGAATAGCATGAGTAAATGATTCATTCTTGGGTGAACTATTCATTTAAGTAACTTGCTTTCTCCAGCTATTTTTAGACCCATTTGATCTGAAATATCACTTTTAATGTTTTCCTTTAGTGTGTAATGTATCCGTTTGTGCATGAATATGATCCGCAAAGTTTTTGGTCTCCCACAAAGGGATCTAACGGATCCAAAACGCCTCGATCGAAGTACAGATATTACTTCCTTAAACGTCTACGTCACAATGTGAAATATTAGCATAATGACCACCCAATGGCATATGTAAAAAAAATAATAATAAAAAAAATAAGGCGACGCTTCAGTAAACTGTAGTGTTTTTGTGGAGAGCATTTTACAGAGGACAGCTTCCTGAACCTGGGACAGTACAACGCCGGCTATATACAACTTTCAAATATACTACTTACCACTGTGAAACGTTCTGCTCAAGTCATGCATGCAAAGTTGTTTTGATCGATTGGGTTGATCGTCTGCATGAATAAAAATGATGTTATTTCAGCCAGCGCACATACCTGTATTTTCTTCCTGTTTTCGGTCGAAGTCCACAGTAGTCGATTGTCGAGTTCACGTGCGTGATCATGGGTACTAAACCTATGCGCATGAACTCGACAATCGACTACTGTGGACTTCGACCGAAAACAGGATGTAAATACAGATGTGCGCTGGCTGAATTAACGTCACTTTTATTCATATCTTTCACATCTACTGCAGTCAGATTCACCCGTGTTCACTCTGAAGGAATCACTCACAATGGCTGGGCACTTGTAATGACACATCAAGGATGTTAAGAGGATAAAAGCAGGTTTAAAACTTGCCCCATTGAAGTCAACAGGGTGCAAATTTTAAAAAGAGGATAACACGGTGTAGGCAACACCGATTTTTGTCATTTTTCTCTGTACTGACAGCACTCCAATTTTACAAAATTTTTTTTAAAAATGACCGGAGTTCTCCTTTAACTGCGTGTTTACAATTGCTTAACGCCTTGGAAGCTGAAGCTTGGGATTATGGTGACATTACATTTCCGACACATGCCTGAGGTGTTTGGCCAATCACAACGCACTGGGTCTGCTGGCCAATCAAAGCACTATGAACTTTTAGTAATGAGGGGCTTTGGAGAAATCAGCATGTCTCAGACAGACATTAAAGCATGTTAACCTATTCTATTACACAAAAAACAACATAATGATCTTTTAAAATAGCATCATATGAGCCCTTTGAATTCAACAGGCCACTTTCCAAAAGTCACCTTCATCTGTTTCATAAGCTCAAACATCTGCTCAGGGGGCAGGCTGGCTACTGCCCGGCTGATGGACTCTGGGGCTTCTTCTGTTGTGCAGCCGTCTCCATAAGGGGACTCGATAATAGGGGCACCAGTACCCAAACCTGAGGAAACAAGCATGCAGATCAAACAAAACAGCCATTTTTATTACTCAAGATTCATAAATCAAAATTTCAAACTCTGTTTGGGTGGAATATTACATTTAAAAAGTACTGAAACTTACTTTTGAGCTCCTCTTTATTCTTCTCACTAGCAGCATTGTCGACGCGGAGGGCTCTGCCACTGAACTCTCTGCCGTTCAGGTTGCGCATGGCACTGAGCGCCGTCTCCTGATCCTGGTACTCACAAAAGCCATATCCCTTTGGCTTACCTGTTTCTCTGTCATACACCAACCTGCAAGATGTTTTTTAAATTCTAGATCAGCACCAGGTTTCCTCAAAGTAACCAAAGCATATCGTTGTTTCAAGCAATATCGTGACGTGCATACCTAAAACTGACGACAAGTCCAACCTCTGAGAAGATGTCTTTCAGTTGCTCCTCTGTGGCCTCATATGGGATGTTTCCCACTGTTACCAAAAAACAAACAAATATGGAAATAAGAAATCATGTTGCACATGCACACTGATGTACTGTTGCAGAATCTGTTTAGGAGCTCATCAATTTGTTTTATCACTTAAGTTACACCATTGAATCATTACGTCCAGTGCAAAACTTATCAGAGAATGAGTATGAAATCTGCAGTAGTTTTACAACTAATGATGAGTATGTGAACATGTATGCAAAAAATATTAATTCTAGTAAAAATGTAGGAGTCTAGCAAACAGTCAGATAAAGTGGTACATAATTTAAGGCAGGTTGTAGGTTAGTGAGGTTTAGCTTAGCGGCTAATGAAACAGAATGGTACATACAAGAAACAAACTAATCCAATCTCTTCGCACATACCGAAAACCGAACGCAGCGAGCGGTCCACGGCGGGATCCCTGGCGGCTGCTGCGGCTGCTGCGGCGGCAAGTGCTAAATTCGCCATGTTCAATGATAAAGTCGCAGTAAACACGACCAAAGCATCAGAATAGACCGATGAGAAGCCGGAAACCGTGTGGGGAAAATATAGATGGCGCTACACAAACGGTACATTGATATTTCAAAATAAGAGTCCGAGAAAGCGTGTTTTTCTTTCCCTACACAACAAAATTATATACAAAATTATAATTCAAATAAAATACTTTGTAAAGCTCACAATCATTTTTTTTTATAGAATATATAATATTAATGTGGCTGGTTGGGGTTTATGTTTATGGAATTTAGCCCACACTAACATGAATTAAATTGATCCGATTTTTTTTTTCTTTCTTAAAATAGAAATTGAGATGTCCCTCTATGGGTGTGGGTCCTCTAATATTACCTACATTTTGAGATTTAATTATTTTATTTTTTTACCTGTTAAAGAATTGTTACATTTTTAGTTAATGAAAACAAAATATGAAACAGCCGATTCTTGGTGCCACAGGTTCATCGGATGCAGAACACCAAGACCTTTTAAAGAAAACACTACATGAATAATATGCTTATCTCTTCAGTGTGAGAAACACCATAGAATGGCCCAGTACAAATGTTTTCCACAGACAATTGTTTTGACAGCAAATTAAACAAATTGTCACAGTGAGAGCTCAAGAGTGCATGTGTATCAACCTAAATTATCTTAGGGAGATTTTTCTCAAGCCTTTAGCTTAAGGGGTTGTTTTTCTTTTTCTTTTTCTTTTTCTTTTTCTTTTTCTTTTTCTTTTTCTTTTTCTTTTTCTTTTTCTTTTTCTTTTGTCTGCAAAGCTGCAGTACAATATATAGGCCTTATAAAACTACAAATAACTACTACAAATAAGCTATAAATTAAAATATTAAGGAACTAAATAGTTATCGATTTTTCTAAATGTTGTCGGTTCTTGATTTGTACAGTTTTAGAAGACTTGGAATATAGTGCATGAGTCGTCTCTTTATAATGCTTTTTATAATACTTTTGTATCCTTTTTGCAGCCTGACAGCCCTTGGTTCCTACTTTCAGTGTAATGAAATAGCAGAAATTCAAAACAAATTTCAAAACGTCTCCTTTTGTGTTCCACAAAAGAAGTCAGGCAAATGGGTTTGAAACAACATGAGGATGAGTACATGATTGAACATGGTTGAACTTTCCCTTTCCCTTTCAATGGTTACTGAGGCCCCCTGTGAACCATGGCATGTATCCAGAGAGGCACTGGAATAAAGAATCTATATTATTTTGCTTTTTTTTTTTTAAAGAAACCAACATTAAATAAATCTGAACTAGTCAAAACTCTCCGTTAAATATTGTTTGTGAAATGAAAAAAGAATCACACTACATGCGATCATAGAAAGATTTTGAATTGTTCTTGCAATTCTGTAAAATTAGGCATTCGAGTGTAAGCATCAAACAGCATTTGAGGGTCTTGTGTTTTGTGTGAGTTCACACAGTATAGTTAGTCAGTAGAATCAGCTGTTTTTTTTATTTCTTTCATCTTATAAAATATCAATTAATCAAGAGCATGTTGTTTTGTTTATTATTTACTGTAAATCATGTAATATGTTCCTTCAGAACCTTGGACAGCTCCAACACTGACATTAAATCAAGAAATTGCAATGACATGATAAGCTACATTTAACTATATTTCAGTAAATCTATTCAGTGAAGACAATCTTATGCCCTCTCTCTTCTATAAACTATAAATGAAAGGCAGAAATTGTCTATTGTTCAGCGTTTATTTTGCTCATCATTATAGAGAGTGGAAATTTGATATTATATATAAATTTATGACAACAGTAATGCTTACAAATGTGGATTAGAGTAACCTCTTTCCAGAAGTGATATCTATATGTATTAGATTGTTTACTTCAGCTTATTTTGGGCCTAAAATAGGTCTAAAATAAGACAGGCCTCACTTGCCAGAAATCCTTAAGCTTTTTGTTAGTTGCAATTTGATTGGTCTGGAAATTGTTACATATTCAAGGTCATTTGAACAAACTCAATTTCGGCATTACAAATATTCAGTATTAGCTTCATGTTCATTTTATGTCATTACTAATAGGCAACTAATAAAATAAACATGTATTTATATGAATGTAAGTGAATGTTCATTTGCCTGTGCATTCAGAATTAAACAATCATCGCCACCAATGAATTTCCATGATTTTTTTTTTTTTTCAGCCATTTCCCCCCAGTGGTCATTAGAGATTTTCAGCAGATAACATATTTTAGAGCTAAGTATAAAAATTTAGCAAGGCTATTTATGTTCACTTCTAAACAATTTTAAACATGCTTAAAGATTTCCTGGTTTTCCTTGTAGCCTACAATAATAAAAAGCATCTTAGCCTATATTTTATCAGTTTGTGTTTTTAATTACAATCTATGATAATGGCATTGCTTGCTAGCACTATGCCCTATAAGCTCAGTTATAAGTGTAGCACTGGGCCAAGTTGCATTAATTAAAGTCTACTTTAATTGGTGGCTGAATGTGTAGGAAAGGCAATCAAGCACAAATGTGTGATGCTGGGTCATCATTAAAGTTAACAGTAGGGGTCGCACAAACACTATTCTTCTTCACTTCACGCTAGCACGCCGCTAGTATGTTGCCTGCCGCCGTCATTACCAAAGGATTTTATTTACAGTTGAGCTGATGGCGTTGCGATTTGATTCATTTTCCACCAAATTATACGAATATTATTTATGTATTTGTTTATAGCACTCTTGAGTTCCATCGGCCTTATTCAAACAGCCTGGAATTTGCAGCCTATGTTGTTGTTCGGAACCCCAGTTGACCAGGAAACACTACGCTGTGCTTATAGAAGTATCGCGACGTCGTTCAAACTCAGAGGGGCAAATTTCTGCATCCTGTAACACGAAAAATGCTTGGTTCCACTGGGGCTCGAACCCAGGACCTTCTGCGTGTAAAGCAGACGTGATAACCACTACACTATGGAACCACTTGTGAACCTTCTGCTCTCGTGAGAGTAACACAAAACAGACAGGCCGACAAATTGCCCGGATTACGCCCCTACAGATCTATCTATCTATCTATCTATCTATCTATCTATCTATCTATCTATCTATTTATCTATCTATCTGGCGGGATGAATCAATAAGTGAAAATATCAGTTGACATCAAAATATTCAGATATTATGTATTTTTCAGAGACATTGTGGTTAATATGCAAACATCTCAATATATTATCTTCATTACATTTGCTTCAGGCAAAATGGGTGCATAAAGCTTGATGCACTTTTTAATTAAAATCACATGACAGTTCCTCATTAAGCTTTCTCGTGAATTTCTGTTGACTTGTGTTATTTTGGCTTTTCTGTGTGAAATAAGAGTTGACAAGGGCTGTAGTTGTACTTTTTTATCCAGGTTGTAAAAAAATAAATAAATGTGTGTGAAGTAGGGGTGTAACAATATATCGTGTCACAATACAAAAATGCAACGTATCGTGGATAGTGAGTGACAATATTTATTGTGTGCACCTAAAATAAAAATTACTGTGAGAATAAAATCAAGTTATTACAGTTTTAGTGTCAATACTACATTAAACTACTACATAATGTTGAATATAATATTTAATAATGCAGTGGGGGAATATTTGTGTCCTGATAATGCCAAATGTCTTCTGTTACCAGTAAAAAGTGGCTACATTATTTTAAATGCAGGGATAGAGCATATTCGTCTAAAATAATTCTGTATTTCCAGCTTCAGAATCATTTTATTCTGGTTTCACCATTGTGCATTGGGTTATCAGTCGAATATTCATTTACACCCACAATGTAGTGTCAAATTTAGCATTTTAATCAACAGTACATTTTTGTTAACCTTTTATCATGTCTTGGAGTATCGCAATAACATCGCATCGTGAATTCAGTATCGTGATATGTATCGAATCGTGACGTGAGGATGTCTTTACACCCCTACTGAACGTATTGTGGCACTGACGGCATTGCATAATTTGCTTGGTAGACCAGAATGAAGGAACAGTGAAGAACTGCCAAAGACAGACACTCAGTCAAGGCATTTTCTTTAATTTAGTGTTTGAATTCTTTAACGCCTCTCCGTTTCTGAAAGATAAGCAATTACACTTTAGAAAATGCTGGTTGTTGAAACAACCCAGCATTTTTTTACCACATGCCCATGTAATTTACAAAGTTTTCTCCTTGGTTTCACTCCCTATAAGACCATGCATGCTCTCTGATTTTACAGCACAGTCGAAACGCCAAGATAATGCACTCTTAAATGCACAGGGACAAAATTGGACAATTAGTGAGTAATTGCCCTCCCACCCCCCTTTGTTAATTATAAATAAATAACAGCATTGTTTTAATTGGCACTGGGGTTTACACATAGCAGGTAAAGTTCAGTGGCCTGCAGTGGTATCCTGAAATAAGGAGGCCAAGTCCTCACAGTTTCTTTTTTAAATATAAATCAAATGTAAATTCAAGTCCCGGTTACACTTAATGTTGTCACATGTTCCTGGTTAAATACACATTACATTAAAAAAAGAGAAACCAAATACAATTCTATTTTGTATTCATTAACTATACTAATGCTCTTTTTATCAAAACCAATTATAAATATCATCAAAGTTTTATTTAGGCTAAGCATTTTTTCATGTATTCCAAAATAATAATTAAAGGCAGTAACAATTTAAACAATATATTTTATTTGTGAACTGATGTTCAACTGTACTTTTTAATAATCAAGTTATTTTCATTAGTCATCAAGCAAGGTAACCTGTCACAGACACGAAGATGTAGCCTACCTTTAATTTCACCAAGCTGATTGTTTTCAGACCATTTCAGGTTTGATTTTGACGTGGCATAAAGCGGTTATAAGTGGCAGAGTTGTTTACTTTGGCTACTTTTTAACTTCCCATTAAGGACATCATTTTGTTCATTCAGACCGATTTGCACGAAAACAAGAGGCGGGATTTATCCCACGAACCAATCAAATCCAATCACAGCGCGATGGAGGCATTACGATCCTCTCACCTGACTTTCCCCATTCATTCTCAACTGATCCCCATCAAACCCACCCCACGCTTTATAGGGGGTCTGTTAAAACTCACTGGGCTCAGGGGAGGCAAGAGTGTCCTGATGTAACTTTGCCTGCTAAGTGCCGCTGCTGGACAGTGTTACTTTAGAAAAACAAGTGATTTATACATCACATTTTGTAATATATGCATTGCTTTATTTTTGTATTATGGATAATTTTCTCATTCAAATTTCTAAATGTCTCCCTTGCCTCCTCGGAGGAAACGCCCCTTCCATTAAATCAAATCTCAGTGGGAGCCCCCTCTTGTTGCAGTTGCAAGATGCATTTTCCAAATAATGTGAAATTACACTGCAAATGTGAGTAAATAAAGCTACAAAATGTCTATAATATTACAAAAGAGACAACAAAACCACGATAACAACAAAGCTGCAATAAAGGGAACATATTTCTTTCTTTATTTCACATCGTCTGTGTATCGGTTTTATTTCTACATAGCTCAGCTGGAGGCCCCTGACAGTCTGGGGCCCGTTGGTCCAGTCCACAATACCACATCCGTTAAACGAACAAAAGGGACCAAACATGAAAGCCTTCATTATTTTACAAATAGATGCACATGAAAATCGTACGCAGTATAAGCCTAATATCGAGTCTAGCCGTGTAGCTCAGTCTGTTCACCTATCTGCACGAGCTCCGACCAGGTAGGACTTCGGAGGAAGGAGAGCGTGCCTTTTAACCAGTGCACGCGGCAACGGAGCATGGTCACCTGTGGGAACGAGGCCGGCTTTAGGACCCAGCGTGCGCGATTTTCCTCTCCAGCTGCTGCGGCGATGAGGGAAGATCGCGAGGAGAAACCCAAAATTCACAGTGTTAAATCCTCCACTGAATCATACTATCGGACGCTAACGAAAACAACAGGCACAGACACTTTCTCTTGCATTTGGATGTATACGTCAAGTTCAGATGCATAGGAAAACAGTTTGGGGCCGTTAAGGTAAGGCGGCGCGATTCCATGCGATTAATAACAAAGGCGCTATACTGGCGAGCGAGGGGGCATTAAAGGGGGCATTGCACAACGCAATGGAGGGCGACAGTCAACTCTCTAAACTTTGCACTTGTACATGAGTGCATCAAAGTCCTAACATCCTGTCATGACGAGATCTAACTATGTGAAACGGTTGGATGTATTAATACAGCGCAAAGACAAAAATGCGGCAACATTTGCTAATATATGGATAATGTTGTGTCCTAAACTGACCGCACGCGATCACAAGAGCCAATGTCATTACGTGCGTTACGGCCTAGGAAAGTGATGCATCGCGCAAGATTTCACGGGGCAATAAGTTTAGATATCGTTTGCATCCCCTCAACCTGCCCACTTCATGTGCTCTCTTCCACCCTTGCGACATTAGGCTACCTCAGTCATCATGCAGTGGAGCATACTCCGGTCAGACACCTCAGTTTGCACTGTTGCACGGCCTTTCTGTTGTCATTTCCCGTGCAAGTTCTTTTAATTGTATTTTGAAACTAAGTTGTAAATGTTGCCCAAGCGGTGACGCTCATTTGCAGCCACCCCAGGCCTGTTTAAAGCAGATAATGGTGGCGATTTGACACTATCAAGTCAAACTTTCCAGAATCTCCTTTCTTACAGTTAACGTAATAATGTGTCAGCCTCCATGCTGATAGATAGATAGATAGATAGATAGATAGATAGATAGATAGATAGATAGATAGATAGATAGATAGATAGATGGGTTCACGTGTAGAGGAGCATGTGGCACGTTCGTCTTGTTTGGGATATTTTAGCTTTTAATAATGCAGTGACTGTCTGTCTGATATGATAGTTTTCCTCGTATGTTGCAGTCACAGTTAATACCCTGTATTTTTACGGCAGCATCAGTGTAAGAGCCCTGAGAAGACGTGATGCTCTCAGCGCAGTCTATACGGGGTCAGTTTGCATCGGAGCAGTTATGACAAAAATAGGTCACCGGCTCAAAGATGTTAAATTTCTGTTTAGCTGTTTTTCAGGAGGGACAAAACGGGAAATTTGTGTGATAGGCTATTGCATGTCGTCCGATGATGATGATGATGATGATGATGCAGTGTCATTTTTCTGTCGGAATAAAAGCTTAATCATCAAAAAGTAATTTATAAGAATACACAGTGCTGTCAGTGTGTAATCTTGTGCTGCTCTGCTCCTTAAGACTTCATTTGAAGAAATGGCTGAATGGGACAGGGACAGTGACACTGGTCTTGAAATATACAGTGGTTGCTGCTGAGCATGATGTCTAAATGGTCATTGTGAGTTACAGAAGATCAGGCTAAAACATAAAAAAAGTTGAACCACAAATAATGAAGAGATAATCTAAGTCAGTGATGCTTCAACCTGATGGAGAGATGTTATTGTTTCGTTTGGTGGTAGATAAGGTCAAATTGTGGTATACTGGTGTTTGCAGGTTCATTAAAAAAAGTGAATATTGTGAATAAGCGATTGTGCGAATAATGTTGAATATAGCAGGCTGTTAGGATGTAATAAAGAGTGTTTGGCTGACATGTTTACAATGCACAGTGTCTGAGGCTGAAAAGTAAGGGTTGCTTGTTAAACCTGAGATCAAAGAAGCCATGCAGCAAATGTCTACTGGACAGCTGATGGACCTGATGTAGCTATCATCATGCCCATTGTCTTGTCTTGATAAGGACGATAACCCCAGACTGTTTGTGTCTCGCTGCTGAAAAAGTGACTGATTATTTCGAGATAAGCATGAAAAATCATTAAAAAAATATGGCGAGAACAGACTTCATAGACCCACAGGAGAATTGCATGTTTGTATTATTGAGTTATCATCATATTCTTACAAAAAAACAAATATGACCAGTTTTCTTCTTTCCAAACACTTCATAAAACATGAATTATTAAAGAATGGCATAATAATGCGAAATACATTTTAAAATAGCACCAAATCTTATGATGTTAATATGTAGTTTTTGTTTTGTCTCCAGGTCTTGTTTGCATTAAATACTCAAACAGAAAAACTTTACTTTTTGATCTTATAAGTGACATGATTTAGCCTTCAAATGAGGGAAATTGCTCAGCTATATGGATTTGGATAGATGTTTCAATAAAAATAACAATATATTTTGTTCAACAGCAACTGAAGAGTAGGCTAAGTAACAGTCCAGCACAGTTGAAACATAGAGTGAAGCTCCAGAGATATTTTGCAACAGCTGATGCTTGTTGTCACCTGGCAAAAAACTAAAAAAAAAACTAAAATGTCAAGGTCAGTGGTGGGCTTTTTTAGAAGTTAAGAAGGGTAAATCCACCTGAGGATCCCAGTTTTAATTCTTTAAGCGTGATTCCTGTTCACCTAAAATAGATTTGGTTAGGCCTCATGATGGTGTTTTAATTTAACTTGCGTGTAAAAGCTCTTCATGTATTGCGCAGCATGTTAAAAAAAAAAAAAAAAAAAAAAGGTTTCTCGTTGGCTACTGAGAAGAATCTGTTTCATTTAGGTTGAAAATATAAATAAACACATCAGTGTGGATTTTCATGTGCCTCTACTATTGATGATCGTTCCCTGGGTGGGTGTCCGGTAGTAGACACCAGTCTCGTGGCTCTACTGGAATAGTTCGAGACTCAGGAGGCTTTTTATTAATTCCGCTGCAATGTTTGTCTCAACTCTTTTTGTGACGGCCCACGTGTGCGAATCTGAAAACGAGATTATACGAACATGCACGTGCTACTCCGCGACCCTCGCGTGTTGCGTCCGAGAGCAACGGTTTAATTGAGAGAGAGAGAGAGAGGGTGCATTTTCACTTTGTTACTCGGGTATGGTTTGCAGTTTAGCGCACCGTTGCGATCCCCTTTCCCCTTGAGCGGCTGGATTCTCGCGGTGCATGCTGGGACCTGCAGTCCTCGCTCCTCCCTTCTCAGGGCGAACGCGGTCAGGGCGTGGATGTCGGAGCACTACAACTCCCACACGAGCTCGGCTCCATCTGCCCCTCTCTCTCTCCCACCAGACCAGAGACAGAGAGATACGGTACGAACCCCCCCGGACTTTCAGAACCGAAAATCGTCGAGATTAGTGAACTGCGAGAGACAAGAACGGAAGACCGGATTAAAGCCCTTATCTTGATGCGCAAACATCTTCCAAATGTCGGTCAAACGGGTTGGTGCACGTTTGTACAATCTGACATCGTTATTTGGCTCGCTAATTGCCTTTTGGAATTATTCAGGGTTGTAGAGACGAAGGAGTCGGTTCTGGGGCTGTGGCATGTCATAACACTTTGATTGTTGGAGCTGCTTCGCTATGGAAACATTTCATGTCGTACGGTGGCAGAGTAATGCAGACCGAGTTGTTAGAGGGGAGACTTCGCTGCGCAGGGATCTGAAAATCGCTCCTTCAGTTTCGTACACCTTGCTCCGTACTAAATAACGCTCTCCCCGCGTGTCACGCAGCACAAGTGACGATAATAATAAGGAGCGAATGGAAAACTCGGTGACCCTATTAGTTTCCAAACACTCTTTCGAGGGCAATGTGGAGAGAGACAGCCAAAGTACGATGTTTCCTCGTGAAGGATATATCATCCAACCTAAATGTGCGCGTGACATTTCTCTGCCCGTGTATTTTTTGTCGAGTTCTAATTCAGACGTCATAGCTCGGCTCGCGCTTAGCGAAAAACCAACGGTCACTTTATAGTTTGACACTGGATTCGGCCAGTACGAACGTCGGTTAGTTGGGCTACATTGTGGCCACACGAACTGTGTAGGCTTTCGATTCTCTATCCGAAGGAAACGTCTTTTTCGGCTAATCCCAGCTCGCGGGACCAACATTTTGTTGTTTTTGTGTTTAAACAGCGGCGTTATTTATCACTGACTCCCATTTCAGCACGCGAGGCGCTTCGTGTCACCTGAGAGTCTCTTGTATTGTGTGATACGGTTTTTTAGTAGCTCCACTAGAACGAACGAGCGAGCGAGCGAGTGGGTTGGCCAGAGAAACAAATATTTTGGTCTGTTTTAGGACGATGCTCTGTCCTAATATTTAGCTGGCTGTGGATACGTGACATTGGCTGATCATCGACTGCTTTTCTGCATCATCCTTTGTGCATCTATAAGCTCCGGGCTGCGGAGCTCCGACGGACTGACCGGGAGACCGCGAGTCTGCTGAGCTCCAGTCTAGAGAGGAGAGACGATGCTTATTTCCTCGTCTCCGTTTATCATTGAGCTGGTAACCCCATTCAAAAGAACGAGGGCTAAAGAAAACACGGGCTCCCGCTCCCTCTGATCATGTGTTTTCAATAATTGAGATGCCTCGAGATGAAAAATGTCTCAACGAAAATGATCGGTTCTATCTTTAGCAGATATAATCACGCATATAACACATCATAAACTTTCCAATTATCAGACTTTTGCTAAAGGCCTATACGGCTTGGTTATGCCATACAGGCACTTTAAGTGTACCGACATCAGCTGGATCTCATTTTAAGACAGAAAGATAAGCAGTTCATATTTTAAGACAGCTGTCACTTGTATCGTCAAGGTGGTGCTGCTGCTGCGCTCACCTGCATTCTGATGCGAGTTTACGGTGCTCATATTGTTTGCATATATATGAGACTCGGGTGTTTAGATTTGGTTATTTGTGGTGGTTATGTATGTCGTTTGATCTTCCTAAGTAATATCCAGTCTTATTCATGTACATATTTTTTCAGTTAAGAACATAACCTTGAGAGATAGATTTGGATGATTTCGTCTTGAATGCAACAAGGTGTAACTTCATTTCGAGCTCAGAACATTCGGTTTGATTACACCTGCATGGAAATACAAAAAAGACATTTTAAAATAGATATTTCTTGGCGAACATAGTCATTACAATGAGTAAAAGTCATGGACATTTCTATAGTGAGTTTTAAGTTTTTTTCATTTTATGCTCTGCTCTATATTGCATTGCATTTATATTTAGTAAAACCAGAATTTACCGTTTTGTTAGATACAAATAATTACGATCATTTGAAAAGCTATTATGTGACACACAAATTGAAATCTACCACCACATTTTTCTAAATTATTTAAAAATCCCTATTCACTAATTATGCATAGCTGAAAAGGTTACTGAAATGAATTTGTCAAAAAGTGTGGGAACCCTATATTGATTTGAACTGTTGGGCTCTGCCAGGAGTTTTGCAAGGCCCTACACACAGCACTGTTAGAATCAGATTAAATCACAGCTTGACCACCTCATTATAAGTAAACATTTTAGTAATGCACACTCTGTGACTGGACATGAGTTGCTTCGCCTTTATCTATTGCCTGTAAAGAGTAAAGCGCCCGTGTTAGGCACAGCATCACATTAATGGTTGCTCTGTTCTATCTGCACTGTTGATATTGTCTTGATCTACTGCAGTTTGTCTCACTGAGGTAATCAGGCAGTAAAACCTGCATCAACTATTGCATGGCCCTGCATCCTTTATCCTCAACCCCTGGCATTTGTGGCCTGTCGTGCACTAGACCATTCCCCTCCGTTGAGCTGTGTGAGGGTTTGGGATCTGATCAGTAGGGTGCTCTGCTTCTTTAAAAAGGGGGGAATTAGAGGATGCAGACTTTGACCACATGCAATGTGGGTTAAGAGGATGTCGTTGCAGTAAAAACTGTCCCTTCAGCTGTGGGGGTTGAGGTTTTTACTCTTCTTTGTTTCAACTGAGTTTTAGGTGTTTATGCACTCTTGTGTACTTGAAATTGATTTGTTCACAATCTCAGTGAGAGTCAGGGTCAAACTCGGCGTTTTTCATCTCATAATTTCATCTCCTATGACCATGCATTTGCAAACTTAAAATTAAAAATGTAAATCGCTGGTATACAGTTCAGAGATCATTGTATTCTTTTCAAATCCATTATTTAAATCTGAATGCTTTAAGTTTAATATCTATTCCTACTCAAGCCGTGGTCTTAAGGAAATTGTGACATCTTGACTAAGGAAACCTCTGTTACTCACAGGAAGTTTCCAGCCTGTCTCATATCACTGACTGTAACAAGAGAAGTGACGTTGTGGCCTCATGGTTAGAGTGTCATTTTTGTCAGATTATAGGGAAAGACATTTAAAACATTAAAGTTATAGCCTAATCCATGTCCATCTTTTGTTAAAATTCTAGAAGTGTTAGTGTTTATTTAGTAATTGTGAGCGGAGTTGCTTGCTTTGATTTTATTCCTGGCAAATGAGAAGGATGACTAGAAATATTTATTATCTCTCAAAATAATTTGAAAGTTCTTGACAGTAATGTGCATGATACATGTAGTTCTGCACTACTAACAGGGTGTAACAGTTGTAAGAATGTTAGGGGAAAGTATAACCAACTAAACCATTTTTAATGAATGTGCTAACAAGATTTTAGTTGCCTTTTAGTTCAAATCCCTGTTTCCAATGTGTAATGTAGATAGTGCAGTGATCTATATTTTACATTTGCTTTAGTTAATGAGGTCTGAGTTGACCTTGGCTGAACTACACAACATTTATCCTCTGCAATCAATTATAGGTATATAAAAAAATTAATAAAGTGGAAATGAGTGAAAAATCAACAGTATGGCTTAGCTATACTTTTTCTGTTTGATGAAGCAAACAGATTTGTTATGACAAATATTAACTTTCATCATTTGAAAGGGTCAGAATGTTGTCCAATAGCAGATTATTGACTGATCAATGAATGATTTATATTTATTTTAAAAAGATTTAAGGCTATTAACGTTAAACAATGAAATTTTTATGTTCCAAATTGTAACTTTTCATTTGAAATAATTTTACATACTTAATGTGTGCACTTTTTAAAGCTGTTTTTTTTTTTTTTTTTTTTTTAATGATCTAATTCTACTACAGAACTGCAAACTACCCAGAGGAGAATCCCATAAAGAGTCACTTGTCCACACACACTGAGTAATGTGTTGAGAAAACGCCTATGCAGGTAACATATATTTCATTGTTATAGTTTCCCCTCTTGTCTCTTTCGTGATTTAAAAAAAAAAAAAAAACACTTTCCCCCTAAGTCAAACTTTCTTCCCTGTTTCTTTGCTCAGGTGGATCCCTCACCAATGAATGTAGGGGATGGAGGGACGGTGAGCAGAGAGAGCAGTGCCCCTACCCACGTGTCTGAGAGCATGGTGGGGAATCCACAGCAGACACTGCCTCTTGAACTTAGAGGTGACATACCTCAAAGTCAACGGAACAAGCTGAGGGTGACCACAGACTGTAAAACGCCAGACGTCTGCTCAGAATCCAGCAATTCAAATCATTGTCCCCAAGTTCAACCCCACAGCAATGTGTTTAGCACTGATCCCGTGAGCACACCGTTGCCTGATCGGACTGAGGTTTCCAAAGGCAAGGTTGACAGTGCTGGTATCTACTCGACTCATCAGTGGCCTTGTGGTAAAAAGGTCACCACAGAGGACCCTGTGAACTCTGTTCATTCTAGTATAAACCTAAACAAGAAGACTAACGCACCAGTACCCACCCAGCCTGTGATAAGCGTTCCTTTAGGGTTCCAGTGCTCCACGCTGTTTAAACCCGGCCAGCCTGTTGCTTTCCTTCCCCCTTCCAATTTTTCTTCTCCTCTCTGTAAGATCACACTGCCACCAGGATTAGGTCAGATTGCAGCACTGCGAGAAGCCACTGCTAGCCAGTTTCAAAAGGACTGCCCAGCGCAAAGCTCTTGTTCGAGCACGACACCTATGCTTAAAACATACCCGTATCACTTTTCTGTTGGGAGAGGACCCGGTGCTGAGAAGAAGCCTCAGACTTCATTATCCAAAGTCAGGTGTGACTCTTTGTCCAAGGGCTTTCAAGGTGGATCTGAGCATAAAGCCACAATGTCTTCTGTAGCAGCCCCAGCTCTAGCCCTTCCAGTACAGCAAGCCACACAGGGCTCGGCTCCACAAACCCATTATACCATTTCTCCCACTGCTGCCATCTGCTGCAGCCCAGCTCTGGCAAATATCACCACTCAAAGTCGACTGCTTAGCCTTGTAGAAAAAGGTTCGACGTACCGAGGTGCTGAAAAGACCTCTTTAACGTATCTGAAACCAAAAACTCTGTCCACTCCAGAGGAGCATAATGTTTCCTGCCCCGTTGAGTCAAGGGATGTGCCCCTTGATCTGTCTGCAAAGTCCAAGCGACAAAAAACCATTAAAGATACCCAGAACCACCCATCGTTGGCCACGGAACAGCATTCTGCTGACTCTCATCAGAAAAACGTTGCTGGTTCTAAAAAAGTTAATTCTGCTTCTTTTGGGTCATCCAGTACATATGACACCCATAGAAATGGTGCAACACAAAAATCATCTTCAAAACTAACTAATCACCATGCTTTGGAACCCAACGCATCCTGGGCCAAAGCCTCATCTCCTGGTTCCTTAAACAATCTCCCTGGTACATATGTTGGAGTGGCAAGCCCCATTCTAGCATCTACTTTACGTAGCAAAGATGGAAAAAGTGCTGCTTTTGTTGAAGATTTTCAGACATTTGCTAAACAGGAAACCATCTCCATCATTGACCAAGGAGAACAGCCGGTGTGTATAGAGAGGAAAGCACCATTTGCTGTTAATAAGGATAAGCATAATAAGGGAGGCAAGCTCTCGACAGTCACTCAACAAGGTTTTTTAGCCACCCAATTATCTACTACAGCAAATTCACAGCCCCACCGGAAGTCTGTTGGTGGAAAAGAAGGGACCCTGTTTATACCTCCAGTTAAATCCTTGTGGCAACCACCTTGTGTTCTTTCCCAAGGATCATCTCTGCAGAAGAGGCCAAGTCAGATTCAGGCCCCAAAGACTAAGAGCCCCCTTGGTTGTGAGAGAGCCCTGTTCCATAACTCCCATTTAAGCCCAACTAAAGTAGAGGATGAAAACTGGGAGAAGGCCAAATCCCCCCTGTCCAACCTGGAGTCGATAGTGAAGCAGAAAACTCTTGAGACCACTGCACTTACTGGTGAGAACTACTGTAATCTGTCTTGTGTGGGATCCAAGAGGCCTGAGGTAGCCAGCGTGCAGAACAGGTGTCAGGACTCCACGTTGCAGCAGACTCTTACAACTGGTTCTCCTCCATTTAGGGCCATAGAAGAACAGATCAACAAGTCAGACAGAACCTCTCCACAAACAGATGCTACAGCAGCTCTGAGCAGACCGGAGATCACAACCGCTCCTGTGACCAAGGATAAGGGACGAGAAAAAAAGGCAAAAGAGACAGAAAATCTAGTGTCTGATGGTAGACAAAAAAATAAATCTAGTACCCCTAGTAAAAGGACTGCTCCCAGTTTTAAAAGGAAATTGTCTCAACAGTTAGAGGATGAGATGACAAAAGAGGAGAAAGCATCAGAGAGGAAGGCTTCTTCTCATGTTAAGGTAGAAGGAAAAGCCTTTTCCCTCCTTCAGAGCCAGATTGTAGAAGCAGAAGGAGAGGCTAAAATGAATGGAGCCAAAGAGGAGATACCTTCCAAAGGCAAAGTATCCACCACCAAACAGAAGAAGCTGAAAAAGCCTGCCAAGGAGAAGACACCTTCTGAACTGCAAAAAAAGACTATTACAGTAACTAAAAAGCAAAAAGATAAAGACAAACCATCAGTCAAGCAAGGCCCCTACCATAAAAAGGTAAGATTTATTTTACTCTGAACATTTAGTGGTTAATTTTTTATTATAGCTAGTGTGTGTAATATATCTCCAACAATTGCATAAGCCATGACTGATTACGTTAAAAATTTCCTTAAAGGGATAGTTCACTCAAAAATTTTAATTCTGTCATATGTCATAATTTACTCACCCTCTTAGCCTCTATGAATTTCTTTCTTCTGCTGAACACAAATGAAGATATTTTGAAGTATGTCTGTATCCAAACAGTTGATGTTCCCCATTGACTTCCATAGAATTGTTTTCCCATACTATGGAAGTCAGTGAGCCTATTAACTGTTTGGTTGCCCATATTCTTCAAAATATCTTATTTTGTGTATGAAATTCATACAGGTTTGGAACAACATGAGGGTGAGTGACCAGATTTTCATCTTTGGGTGAACTATCCCCTTATTTCAGTCTAAGGGTAAAATCTGATATCACAGCATAAGTGATTTTGTCTCAAGAAAAGTATGTGACAAAATGATAATTTCTGCTTGACATTCAGCCAAGAATGGTTTAAAAACATGTGATAACATCTGTTTATCATCCAGTAAATTAAATACTTGAAAAATGAAATGTGCTTTATCTCATTTGATTATTTTCTCATTTTATTTGGACCTTGATGGAAAATATGCAAACTGTGTCAATGGAAAACAGCTTTAATTAACATTTGAGTTAAAAACAAAAGACTCAAATGATAACTCTAGTATTAAAGTGATTGTTTTGATTCAAAGTTATGATTGGATGAGCCACATTTGAACATTCTGTCGGTATATATCATCATGCTCCTCAGACCCCATGCAGGGGATAGGAAAAATCTATATAATATTCAAAGAAATTACATTTTTGATTCATCTCTTTGTTTTAACATTTTTGTTTTATCTTTGCATTGAAATGTAGAGAATATAAGTAAATTTGAAATTGCTGAAATAATAAAGTTTGATATAATGCAACATTTACTTTCAGCCAATGGCCCTCGGTCAAATTAGATTTTTTGACCCTTCATAGTAAAACGTTTAGTCAACTCTCCTTTAGGACTGTTTTGGGTTAAAAGGAAGTTAGTCTGTATTATCAAAATCATCTTGATTTGTCAGTCAGTTTTTTCTTAAGGCCTGTTCACATCAAGAACAACAACTATAACGATAAAGATATAGTTCTAAAAAAAATTCTAAATATAAAACAAATTGTGAAATCCACACCACAATTATATTGTTGGAATCACCAATCAAAATCCATTCTGCTTTAAGAGCACCAGCATTTAAAGTGGCAGATTACAAAACTCCAACGCATGCTTCTAATAAACAGAACTATATCGCCCGCTGGTGTGAACGCTAATATAGTTATGGTTATTGTAATCTTTGTAGTCATTGTTCTTGGTGTAAATGGCTTTTAGAGTTGACAAGACATCTTAGAGGATTTTAAAACAGAAATAGGAAGCTTGTGGTTTAGTTAATTATAAGAGTTTATATTAATTATTCTTTTTTTCATTTGATCTGTCTAAATTGTCCTTTTAGTACTCGGGTGTTATTCTCATCATGAGTTACAATGTAATTCCTATGGGTGTTTTTTCCCCATGTAGACAGTCTGTGGTATATGGTCACAACTGGAGTTTAGTAAGCAATTTTATCATACAATGTTAAAGTTTTGTTGTTATACTTTGTTTGAAACTGTGTTTTGTAATATGTGTTCTGATACAATTACGGGTGTAACATATTGTAATATATCGTGTCACAGTATAGGCCTATCGCAATACAAAAATGCTACAATATGTATCGTGGATAGTAACAATATTGATTGTGTATAGTTCACAAGCATAATCATCTAAAATAATTCTGTATGTTTTTTGAAATCTGTTTTAAAACAATGTTTTACCTCAATCAAAACCAGGGTATCAATCCAAATCAGGTTTCCCCCAAAATTTAGACCTACACAATTCAGCTTTTTGGGAATTCTGGAGGGAAATTAAAATAGTTCTTGTGAGATTATTGCGGGAGTAGCCTAGTGACGTGTGTTCTGCTGGGCAAATGAGCTGCATGTGTCTAAGCCCTGTGAAAGCGCTTGTTGAGAGATGATAGCATTACCATTATGAGCCAGTGATGAGTTTAAAGACAATTACATTTTACATTTTTGCTTTGTTTAAATAGCCATTTATCTAAATTACAAATATGCATGTGTTATTGACAGACGAAATGCTTTATGATTTTTTTTGTACTTTATTAGAAGAAAGATGCATTGCCTGGAGTTGGAAAAAATGTGCTGAAAGATGGAATAGGCCCAGCCCCCAAAGTAGGGGGAAAGACTCGCAAAGGGAAAATCTGTCCAGCTAATATGGAACACTCGGACTCAAACAAAATAGGTACTGACCCAGCTCGTAGTTAAAGGGTAGTTCACCCATGGGGCACCTCGTCATCATTTACTCACTCTAATGTCTTTCCATACCTAGGCCTATCTTCTGTATTAAAAGAAAATTATATTTTTAAGCAGGTCTTTTTCTTACAGTGATGGGTCATAGTGACCCTGGCTGTTAAGTGACAAAAGAGACCCAAAAAAGAATGAAAAAAAAGCATGATAAGAGTCACTAAGGTGAACTCTAATTTGAGAATAAATTGTTCAGCCCGATTTGTGAGCTGGATCAACTAGATCATTGACAAGAACCAGCTCAAAAGAACAATTAATGCACTGATCAAGGTTTACTTTCTAACTCAATGATCGGCTGCATAAGATCTGGATACAGTCAACAACTAGTGTAAAAATTGGTGTGTTTTGTTTTTTGTATTGTAATTTTTTAAAGTTTAACAAAAGCTGTGGTCACTGTAAACATGTATGGAAAAAACCTGTGTAAACCACAATATAACACCATACAGGTTAGAAATGACTAGAGTGAGTAAGAAATGACTGAATCAATTTTGGGGTGATTTAATACTTTAACAAGATGTTTTAGCTTTTTTGTCTTATTTAAGACAGTGGGATGGTTTTTCAGATACCAAAGTATTTCTCATGGATAATTGTGAATTGTCACCAGGGTTTATCACCGATTCAGAGAGGAGTCCATGCAGAAGTCCTCAGGTTGACAGAGATTCGGGCTCTTTCAGCAGTCCAGGCTGGCCTAGTAAGGAATCAGACTCCCAGGAGGAGGCCTCTCCACGGCTGAGGCGAGGGCGCAGACGGACTGATGAAGCGTTGCTCCGAGACTGGAGCTTCGCTACTCCACCTACTCCTCCCCCTCTCGATCCCCCCTCTACACCACCCCCTACTGTACCAGTCCGCCGGCCGCGCGGCAGGCCTCGAATCAATCCTCTGCCTGAGGAGGTGGATGCGGACAAGGACAGGCCCACTCAGGGTGGAGACACCTCTTCAGTAAAGAAAAGGAAACGCTGCAAGAATCGTAAATATCAGAATGGGGAATACATCACAGAGAAGGATAAGGTGGCAGATGGAGAGGAGGAGAAGCTGGGCGTGGAAAATGGTAAGGCCACTATTGAGTAAAGATGTCTGAGGCTTGATGAACATTTTGCTGAGAACGTCGTTCTGTAATTTCCCTGCCTGGTCTTGATATTTAGTCCACGGGCTGTAGTTGAGGCTAGCATAATTAAAATGTCAAATAAATTTTCCGTTGGGGAGCAATATCTAGCATGATTCAAACTTTAAAAAAAACCTTTTTGTTACAATTATTGACTGTTATTGAATGTGAAGATGTTCGTGAATTTCACGTACTGGGAATAAGATCGGTGTTGCTATTACTAAAATAGGAGTGTCCAATGTCTGAATGTGGGTGTTACCAAAGGTCTGTATGTCAGTGAATTACAAATTTACCTGACCTCCTCAGGAAAATAATTGTCCTGTTTGAATAGGGCTGAGGTAGGCATGTTTTGGTTATTTAGCAGAAGTCTATTTTTGATAATTGCTTATTATTGAAAGCAATTTATATAAGTTCCCATAAAATCAAAATGGACAATTCTTGTTTTTTATGAAATATTGGAATGTTTTAGAATTTTTTTTTTCCTTGCACATCCACATTTTTCCATTCATGTGCCTACATAATATTTAATAAATATACCGCCCACTTCCTCTTACAACGACATCTCTGCTCTGATGATGTGTTCACCAGCACGAGGGCGGGACAAAAACCTCTCCTCTCCAGCAACCTGTCACTCACATGAGATCTCAGCAATAGCAAATGACAACGATCCAATCAGTTCCCAATGGACAAAATCAAGTCCCGCCCTGGCTTTTTTTACTCATTCGAGAAGACTGTTCACTCGGATATATGTCACAATATGGATAGACTTTATGTCTATACTGCTTTAGGAATGATGTAATAAAAAGTTTGGTGCTGAAATGTCAGTCTATGCCATTGCAGATGAGAAGATGGGTGTGTACCCTTGTCTCAGTGCCACGCTGACCAGCGAAGTGCCCAGTCCAGACATCAGCCCTAGGCGGACCCAATTCACACGTTCTGGCTTGGCACGACCTCAAGAGAGTCCTCCCGCCACACATCCTAATGACAAACCCTCAGGGAAGAGGAAGTTCAAAAGTAAACACTTATGCGACACAGACGAGCAGAAAAAGGTTAGCTGAAGCATCTTATCAAACTTTCAAGCATTTTTAAACTGGAGCAATTAAACAGAAAATTGTGATATTTTTCACTGTAAAGGTACCTATTTTCAAGTAGTCTTATGCTGCCCCCTAGTGGCATTTTGAGTCACTAAGCACTTTCCTACAACAGCTGTTTTTATTGGGACCATGTAACAGTTGCCCTCCCCACAATGTCACATCCCTCATGCATGACTCTCTTTGTCTTTATGTCTTTATTTCAGCTCAAGACTAAGAAAGGCAGCTTGGGCAAACGCACAGGGCCCCTCATGCCAGATGAGGACAGTCCAGCCGCCAAGAAAACCCCAACTCTTTCTTATGCTTCTCCCAAGCAGTCAAACTCTCCACTCTCTGGTAAAAAAGGAATAGCTGGGAAAACAGGAATCCCTGAATCTACTCCAAGCCGTCCAGTGCCTCCAGAAGTCCGTCGATTGATTGTGAATAAGAATGCAGGAGAGACGCTGTTACAGAGAGCTGCTAGATTAGGTTACCAGGTAAAGCAACCCTTTTGGTTGTTAGCTGACATTGTAATGTTAATTATTAAATATATTCATATTTATTGTAAATTACAGAAAAGTTCTATTCATTAAAAAAGTGAATCCAGTGTGATTCAATTCATAATAACAAAATTTATATTGACTATTTTTTGTAATTTAAAAATATTCTTAACCTAAATTCTTTACCTTAAATACCCCTTGATATTTTAAGTTAATATTTCAGTAATTTAACAACTATTACTTGCATGTTGACTGTTCGCTGATGTCGGTTAATTGTCAAGTATGTCATGCAGGTAAACACATTTACCTTTTTAGTTATTGTTTTTATTTTTAAATATTTATTTTAATTTAGCTTTTCATCAGTTCATAAACCCCTTGCAGGTCCCTCACAAACCACAGTTTTGGAAACACTTATATAAATAATTAGCTTAACAGCCCTAAAAATATGAATGTTGGATCAATTGCTCATTATTTACATAAATGTTTATTTTCAGGATGTGGTTTTATATTGCTTGGAAAAGGATGTGCGAGAGGTGAACCGCCGTGACAATGCGGGATACACGGCACTGCATGAGGCCTGTGCACGTGGCTGGACGCACATCGTACAGGTGCTGCTGAAGCACGGCGCAGATGTGAACTGCAGCGCACAGGACGGAACGCGGTGAGCAGCAGGTTACAGTCAGGATATGATAGGCTGATACAGATAGATTCAGCGCTTTATTTATTACTTGAAATATTCATTAAAAGTACCTAATTCCACTGAAAGGCACCAAATTCAGTTCAGCCCGGTAAACCGCTTTGGGCTACTTCTTTTTTTAATTGTATAATGACAGTTTTGAGCTAGGTAGCTAATGGGCCATGTTAGATTTGGGAGATGTATTTTTAGAATCAGACTCTACAAACTAAGATTATATTTGTCCACCCACAGATACAATGTGTCCAACAAACTGTCCAATTACCATACTGTATGAAACTATGCTTCCTCCTACCACTTCCTTTAAGAGTTTTGCCATGTCCGAGTTTGCTTTTCCATGCTTTTTTCATCATTGCAGCCCATCTGCAGTAACAATAAGCGTAATTTTAGATAGGGTATTCAGTATATTATGTACTGACACGTCTTTCAAACCTTTGTAGCCCAATTCATGATGCTGTAGCAGCTGATAATCTGGCGGCAGTCTGGATGCTGTTAAATCATGGAGCAGATCCCACACTGGCAACCTACTCTGGTCAGACCGCAGTTAAACTAGCCCAGAGTCCCGGGATGAAAACGTTCCTCAAAGGTAAAACCGCTTCATTTTCAAACATTTTTGCATAATGATCTCTAAAATCCTTCTGGAACATTGTTTAGATTTAAACTGTCTTTGTGATTGTTTATCCACAGAGTACTTCTCTGATTTAGAGGGACGAGCAGACCAAGATCCTAGTCTACACTGGGATTTCTACAGTAGCTCTGTATTTGGTAAGAAATTAAAGTTAAATACACTACCATTCAAAAGTTTTGGGTTAGTAAGTAAAAAAAAAAGAAAGAAAGAAAGAAATTAGTACTTTTATTCAACAAAAATGTTCTATTGCAAATAAATGCTTTTCTTTTGAACATTCTGTTCAAGAACCTGAAATGTTTATTATCATGGTTTCCACAAAAATATTAATCAGCATTGTTTACAACTTAAGAAAAGATTCTTGAGCACCATATCAGCATGTTAATATGATTCCTGAAGGAATCAGTGATGCGGAAAATACAGCTTTGCATCACAGGAATAAATAGTTTTAAAATATAAAACATTAAACTGTATTTTTGTGTTATGTTTACTGTATTTGTGATCAAATAAATGCAGCCTTGGCGAGCATGAGAGACTTCTTTCAAAAACAATTCAAAAAATCTTTTTGAATTAAATAGTATTTTTGAATGGTAATGTGTAGTGGATTTAAAGTCAGAGACCACCCGTGAAATTTTCATTTTTGTGATTTAAATTTCCATCAGCAGCATAAAAATGTAAGTAAAGTTTATTTGAAAATGAACATCAGTTTGGTTCAGTGTTGGCTTTAACTGGCATCGCTCGGATGATTTGAGAATAGAAGCAAGAAAATCTGACCTATTTTGTTCAATGTCCAACAATAGTTTTGATTAGTACCTATGAGTAATGCAGAATATTAAATATTTTTTATTCACATTACATAATACCAAGAAAAAATGAATAAATGTAATTTTTATTTTAGATCCCAGATTTTAATATGGTCTCAGACATCATTGTATTGAATTTTTTAATAATCTTTACTCCAAATAAGCACAATCGATTGTCCAAGCGTCCCCTAATTCAAGCTGGAAGTGATCCAAGGATTCAGTGACATAGCTGCCCACTTGAGGGTAGCAGAAGCACTGTAAACACGCTGTGGTGAGGTCTTGTAACTAGAGGTTGACTTCTGTCTCTATTTGTTGTAAACTTATACAGAGACCGAAAAGGAACCTTGCTGGGACTTCCTGTTGTCTCAGCCTGAGGAAGAAGGCGGGGACAGCTTGAGCGAGCAGGTGAAGGAGAGAGACGCTGACACTGACTGTCTCCTGTTCGAGTTTTCCTCCGAGCCCCTCCTACCCTGCTACCATGTCCAAGTATCACTAACGCAGGGGTAAGTGGGAGCGGAAATATTTTTTTAAACATGATCATGACGACACCTAATCCGTTTGTTTCCTCTCCTCAGTTTTTGTAACTGGTTCTTGCTGGCAGACGTGCTGAAGCGGCTAAAGATGTCGGCACGCATTTTCCGGGCCCGATACCCTCAGTTCGAGGTGGCCAGCATCGCTCAGGCAGAGCTGTGGAAGCAGATCTCCGTCAGTCAAACGTGCAGCGCTTCGGACGAGCTCCAGCCGGGCGACGATGAAGACGGAGAGGAGACGGTGGAGCTGGTGCGCTGCGTGCCAGAGATACAGGGGCTGCTAGGCTCCACCATACAGATCCTTCAAGATGATGAGGACGACAGTTCAGAGGTCAACACCAGACCCTGCAGTCGATAGCGACTCCTGCCCTACAGCGAGGTGCCGTCCGCCGTCGTGCGAGGTCCATTGCAACCGATGGCCTGTTACCAGTACCAGCACTTTGTATGTTCAGAATCAGCCAGAAAGGTCCTATTTCCTCACAGACACTCTTTCTCACAGACGCCCTGAGCAATGAAAGGGACCCTAGGGAGCGACTTTTCCATGCCCTCACCCCAGGGAGAAAGGCTGGGGACGGACTCCACTGGGAAGCAACTTTCAGGTTCCTTCTGTAGGGTTTTGTTTTTTTCAGTATTCAATAATTTTTTTTTTTTTTTTTTTAAATAAACCTATATGTATAAGTAAATATATATGTATATCTTGACATCAGGGTGAACGCAACTGGTTGTAACTTATCATTAACATGTTTTTATGTTCGCTCATTATTGACTGTCCTTTAGAAGGAGTGGTAATCCAAGTCTTTTTTTATCTTGGTAAACTAAATGTGTGTTGCTAAGAGGCTTACGTCAAGCTAACAGCGGCGGGAATGCCTTTGGGCCAGATGGTTCCTGTGTAAACCATCGAGCCTCTCTCGGCTCCAAGAAGCCCCCTAACCTACAGCATATGTTCCTCATCCCCGGCCCTCTTTACCTCAGCACCACTGCAGCTCTGCCAGGATCGTTCCACCTTCTCTTAATTCCGTTTGTGTCGTAGCAGGCACGGGATTGCGATCCTGTGACGTCGCTTCGTTTTTGCTTTGGAAATCGGCAGGTTGATGAGCTGTTGGTTTTATCCACTGGTTTAATTATTTTAAGATATCAGCCGATGTCAACCTTGACAGTTAAGTGGTAAACAAAAAAAGAGCCTGTGGAGTGTGTTTTTTTTAAAGGTTTTTCTAGAGCTGTTTTTCTAGATTCCGTCTTGAACTGCTTTCCAGTGCTTCTGGAAGGGGTCCTCTCCAAGGTTTTCCTGGTGTACCAGATTCCAGCGTGCTTTGTGGCGCGTGGTGTGTTTTATTTACACTGATTGTTGTTTGTGCTTAATTTAATAGTCATTAATATATTTGACCTTTTTTTGTGTGTATCAGACAAATGATATATGAAAATTGCTTTGTATGGTTGGTGCTTTATTTGACAGTGTACAAATAATGATCCCTTTATCCTGAGGTTGTTTTGTTTTCCCACACTGCGAACAGTATTTTAACAGGCTAAAGTACAGTTTTATTGTACTGGTGCTAAGCTAGATTTTGTGTTGACAATCAATGAAGTTTTGTTTGAACTGAAACCAATAAATATTTAAATGAAGAGACAGAGATGTAAAGATAGAGTTTAGTTTCACTACTTATGGAAATACCGCGAGACATGAAGAAAGTACTTGGGTTTTGATTAAAGAAGGCATATTGCTTCAGTGATCTCTGCTCAAAGAGGAGAGCTGTTTATTTGATTTTTTTTTTTTTTTTTTTTTTTTTTTTTTAAGAAATCAACCAGAATAAAGCATGATTGTCAAGTCTTGCTTGTGATCTGCTGTGTGTTTGTAACACCGGATAAGCCCGCTGTAACTACAGCATTAAATACGTTTTTGCATTATGATTTAAGAGCAATATGATTAAAGATGACAAAGTTCAGTAATTGAATGTATTGATAAAAATCAGAAGTGATGTTCAGCTTTTTACAGTCAAATTCTGTATTAATCTATATTAATAAAAATCATTCATATAGATTTTACCCACATTGCATATTAGAAATTATGTCGCCAACCATTAAAATGTCATTTTGGAAAATAAAATATCGATATCAAAATGAGCACTGTCCTCAAGAGGGCACTAGATACTAACAACATGACTTTATCTGCGCTATGATCTGAGAGGGGAATCAAAGTGCACGTTTCAAACTGAAGAAGATTAATTTAATTTTAATTGATTTTGTTTAATGAAATCGTTTAAGTTATTACATGGATATGATATATATTTACACATTTTAACACGATATAGCCTGCCCTACACTACGTTTCTGGTGACCGTTTCTTAAAAGGAATTAATTGTATTCAGCATGGATGCATTGAATTGATCAAAAGCGATATTAAAGACATTTGTAAGGCTACAAAAGATTATATTTCAAATAAAAACAGCACATTTTAATCATCTGAAATAAATGAATCACAATTCCACAAAAATACTAAGCAGCACAACTTAAATGTTTCTTGAGCACCAAATCAGTGTATTAGAATGATTTCTGAATCCAGCTTTGCCATCACAGGAACAGTTATTTAAAATTACAGGCTAATATTCACAATGTTTTACTGTATTTTGATTTAATAAAATGCAGCCTATGTGAGCAAAAGATTTCTTAAAAAAAAATCTGTATAAGTTGCCTATCATCCAATTCAAAGGTTTGGAGGGCAGTTCGCTGCGGTAAAAGGTCAGTCAAAGTAGGTGATGCTGGTTTTCGGAGGAAAGGACAATCAATCTGTTGAGAAACTAGTGGACTGTATGGGGAAAGAGACGAGACAGCATTTAGAAATGAGAGTTGTCTGCGTAGTAGACTATGGCCTCAGGAGACCGGGTTATGCTGAGGTGAGGGAGTCAGATAATTCCTTAGTCAGGCTTTTTCTGCAGCAGGGACACATGACTTAATGTTGTAAAAAGTAATTAAACAATAAAACAGTCCTAAAATATACCTCTCTTACGCTATCTACGTTTTATATCCGAGAGTTAACAGATAACGCAGTCGCAGCATGCCTAAATGAATCACAAATTAAGTCGAATGCCAAAGTTTCAAGTTAATCCTCCATAAGATAACTTCGTTCACCCACATATATTTCTCAGCCTATGAGTAGGTTAGTTTGAAATGTCTCAGTGCTTCTTTATATGTCCATTAAAAAACACAGTTTAGCTAGAAAATGCTAAACAACATGCGCAACAGCGTAACTCGACTCTCAGCTGTCGGTTCGTTTGGTTGCCTGGTGCTGAATTGAAGCAGTGGGATGGAAGAGAATGCTGAATGGCTGGGGGCCATTTATATGCAAAAGAGCGAATAGAAATTGCAGCACGGTACAGCGGTGAGGTGTGTGGGAGAAAGTCATCATGAGGAAGATGAGTTAAGGATGCCGCTGGGGACAGGAGACCGAATTAAAGCAGAATGCAACGAAATGACGACATGCTTCAATTAACACCTCGACTGTATCTCTGTATCGGCGCCTCATGGACAACGAAACGTGCATTCAGTCAGTCAGTCAGTCAGTCAGATTTCTTCAGAATCCTTAAGTCACTTCACGGATTTGTACTGTTCTGTAATCTTAAATAATAATAATAATAAGGTTATTTATCGGCTGCTATTTACTGTATATTAATTAATAGGCCTATTTTGAATTATCTTTTAGTTTAAGATTTTCAGATTTCATTTAAGTTTTAATATATATATATATATATATATATATATATATATATATATATATACATATATATATATATATATATATATATATATATATATATATATTGTTATACTTTTGTAATTTTAGTTTTTTAATTTCTTTATTTTAATCAACTTCAACTTAAAGTTGGAAGTTGTGCTGTTAGGTGTGTTCAACTTTAAGTGGTGCTCACTGCAGAGTCAAATGACGTCCAGCTCCACCTCTCTGGACGTTTAATGGGCTGGAGTGATAGAGTTGTGGGTAGGGTTAGGGTGTGGATATTCTAGCTCCACCCATTAGACTCAAATTTCATTCAGTCCTCCTCCGGGCCCTGTCCCAAATGGCTCACTTCACGTGCACTTTCGATCTTGTGGACTTAAGCCTGTTTTATACTTCTGCGTCGGGCCTACGCCGAAGCCTCTACGCTGTAGGCAACGCGTTGGTTTTCATTTATACTTATGCGTCGTTGTCCGCGTTGACGCGCAATTACACTTGCAGAGGGAGCATGTGAAACCCGAGGGAGGGGTTCTAGCAGACCAATCACAGCGCTTGTGTCCGCGTAGAGTTGACGCGTTGTTACATTTTTGGAGAGGTGCACGTCAGGGTACGCCGAAAGGCCTCATTATACTTCTGCGTCGGACCTACGCCGGAGCCTATACGCCGTAGGCAACGTGTTGGTTTTAATTTATACTTCTGTGTCGTTGTCCGCATTGACGCGCACCTAGGGAGCATGTGAAACCCCGAGGGAGGGGTTCTGGCAGACCAATCACCGCGCTTGTGTCCGCATAGAATTGACGCGTTGTTACATTTTTGGAGAGGTGCACGTCAGGGCACGCCGTAGGGTACGCGCGCTACACACAGCCTACGACGTAGCTACGGCGTGAGTTCGACGCAGAAGTATAAAACAGACTTTACAATGGCTGCCGCGTGCGCGTGTCCGTTAAGTCCGTGAGACCGCAGTGTGTCCCATTTCTCATTTTTAGATCTCAGAAGGGTGCTCGCGAGCGCCCCCATGTGGTCGATTTGCGCCCTTGATGCGCACTTTTGCCGAGCCCGCGCTGATGCGGATTCCGCAGCAGACTTCTTCCCGACAGTCAAAGCGGCATTACGTCATGAAAGTGCGGACTCAGAGGAAGACCGCGAGTGCTTAGGGTTCCATTTGGGACAGGGCCAGAGAAATTCCAGACATTCTCTGACAGGGCACTGGACGTCTAGACGAAAGGTGCATTCGACATCGACATACGTCACAGTCGTGCCGTCGGCGCTGTCTCAAATAAAACAAAATTTCTAGCCGGCATACTCTGCTTCAAGTCAGACACTGATGGGTCAGCGCTGCGCTGTACGAAGTCGAACAAGCCCATAGTCTTTTTTTTGTCTATCAGTTTGATTGAATTGTTGGATCATTGTAGTTTGCTATTGCTGCGATGTCATGTGAGAGACACGTTGTCCAGCCCTCGCGCCAGAATACTCGTCATCAGAGAAGAGATGTTGCTGCAAGGGTTATTTTGATTAAAGATTAAGAAGGTACATGTTTTTTAAAAAAAAAAATAATGATGTGCATGGATAAATCATTTATAATAAACTCTACAATATTCCATAAAAAAATAAAAATAAATAAATAAATAAAAATTCATGGTAACTTTAAACATAGGTTATTTATTTCAGTTAGTTTCCAAGGCAACTTCTTTCATTTTTAATTGAAGTTTTTCAAGTTTAAGTTTCTAATTTTCTCATTTCTCATATTTATATTTTATTTCATTTCAGCTTTATTTCAGTTACCTAAAATTACTTCAGGGATTGCTTTACAAAGCAAAGCAAATTAACTACTGGAGGTTACTACAGTTCACTGGTGTCACATAGTTATTATAAAACAGACTACCACTTTATCGTTCCAAACCTTGGCTTATTGACATGATATTAAATCCATATATGGATTAAATGTGTTAGAATTAACCAAAATGACCAGTCATGTCTTTTTCTCTTACAAGCGCAATTGCATCATATGTGGACTCAGATTTCAGAGCCACTCCTTCACCAAACCCACAAGATCTACTACCTGTCATTGGTTGGCCCTTTTGGAGCTAAACCGTGATTGGTCTAAATCTAGGGCACGTCTTGACAAGACATACTGACAGTTATATATGCACATGCGGCCACATGGAAGTAACTGCAGTGTTAAAAATAACATAACAAAAGGAAAAAGGTTTCAAACCTTTCAAATAATGCACATGTCTTTGACTAAATGCATTGACTAAATATCATTAGCTAAACTCTGCTGGAGTGAGCTAATGGCAAAGTTACTCGTCAGATAAACCTTGAAACTGACCAACACTAAAGTCTAAAAGTCACTTGATTACATCAGTGGTTTATCCTCCCATCTTAAATATCTGCGTACAGGAGGACAAGAAGTTTTCGTCTTTGTTCAAACGGAGATTATGTAAGAGCTCTCCCACAAAGAGGCGGTCCTGCCAGCTTTGCTTCTCTCAAACACCACCAGGGAACTTCCCTTTTAGCATTCTGCTTTTATAGAGAAACAGCAACAGTTAGAGATGCCAGACAACCTGAGCGGGCACTGCTTACATGTTAATTAAGATACCCTTTCTCCTCGGTTAACCCAGATTCAGTTTCATCAGGGTTTACAGTATTTTAAAGCAATGCACAGAGATCTATTCACTTAGGAACACTCTGTTCTTATGTAGGCTATCTTAAACAGATGTTTGTAGAGCTGACCTTGTATTAGTTTAACTCTCCAGACATGCTGAGTAATGACTGAGCAATACTGTCACTGATCAGTGCTGCTAATTCCATTCTTTATAATTATTTATAGCCTTGCTAGCATGGCTCGATAATCTGTTGCTATTCTTAAATGACTCATCTCTGCCAGGGACAAATATTCCTGCGGATGTTAAGTATAGAATGTCATTCAAACATCATGACACGTGGCCCTTGAGAATCAAGATCACACTGATCACGCACAGATCACACACTTGAATAGTGTGACCACGTGCAAACTTTCACACTGCCAGCTCACAAGGTTTGGTGCAACACACAGGTGTTTCCTCAATTATGCTATAAAAATATAGCAGATTTCAAACCTAGCATCCTAGATACACAATATTATTTTCATACTCTTTGCATACGTTCACAAAATTAGAGCTTGTTTGGAAATGATGCATAATAAAAATATTCTGTTCACTAGAGTATTTAACTTGAGTTTCTTTTCTTTTCTTTACAAATCTCTCATTTCATCTCAAATACGCTCCATATTGACACTGTTAACTCCTTGGTAAAAATGTTTGTTGTGGAAACTACTAAGGGGCAGGTTTTTTTTTTGTGTGGAAATATTGAAAAATAAGTAAGCACATACATATTAGACATATTATTAGACATTAATAACACTCCTTGATTATGTTATCTTATAGTTTTAATCACACGATAATTTATATTTTTATAATGGTTTCATAAAGTCTGAGTTTGGGACTAGAGTAAAGCAATTAAATCTATACATTAAAGTAATTTGAAATAAAGCAAAAATAAATTACAAAAGCATAATAACATTTTTCCAAGACAGTTTTAATGTGACCCTCATATAACAAAAAATAAACAAAAGAAAATAAAATAATAAAATTAAAATAATAATAAACCCCTGGGTTAAAAAAGTGGGAAATATATGGCAGCCATACCGCAGCTTAAGTGATTAAACGTAGGGTGTGTATAGACACATGTGAAATGTAAAATTTGAGAAATATATTGCTTCAAACTGAAATATTGTCATTTTAAAGAAATACAATTTCAGTGCTTGAGTTCAATTATTAAAAGTTGAATCCTTGTCTGTGGAAGTTCCACATAATGCAGCATTACATGACTGACAATATCTAATGTTCCTCTTGTCCTTCAGATTAGATTAAATCACGTGAAGGAGTCAGCTCGACCTTTTCTGAGGACACACCATTCAATTTCTGAGGATAACAGGCTGAGAACAGTAGAGTAAATCTTTTTCTTGAATATTTTGTGTAAATGCACAAGAAATGCATTTCCCGAAATCCCAACAGGCAAATAATAATCACAAAAAAGGAATGTGTTCCAGTGAATGGGTGAGCACACTCATTTTACCAGAGAAACTATAGTGAACTTAACAGATATGCTATGATTATCCTAAGTAAAAGCAGATCTGCATGAGTTATTGGCTGTATGGGTGGAGGGAACCAATGCAACACTGCATGTCAGGTTGAAAACGTTCCAGCTAAGCGCCACACCTACAGTGTTATGTAACCTCAGTTGCCTTGAACATTCTTACAGCTACACGTTTTCCACAGAGCACCCTGTCTTATAGTCTGCATGAGCTGATCATGTACAGCAAGACAGCTGCAGGATGAATTCCTTGCCCTCTCTGACTATGTTGAATTACAGCATGTCTAGTGTTTTTTATAGTCTTTAACTTGCAGTGTGGCACAAAGACAACAAACATTTCATGATAAGATAGCTTGTATTCAATGCAATGTCAACTTTAGAAGTTTTTAAGGGTTACTAAGCACTTATTCTTTGCTGATTGTTTGTTAACATACACCTTTGCACTTTATGCAGGCCCTGTTTCCTGTGAAAGATAGGGGAAGGGTTCAGCCTTGCATCATGCATGCACAAAAAAATGCGCTAAATATATCAGAGGGAAAAACATCAGCAGTCTGAAGGTCATTATATAAGCATCTGGATTAGTTAAAGTGTCATGAAGTCAACTGTTTAGAACTGCTCATATATAAATATATTAAGATATAATGTGGGAAACACATGGAAGCCTGTTTCTTCTTCAGACAAATAAAAAAAGAATATATATATATATATAGCAGTGAGACAGAGTTTAAAGTAATAAATAAAGTCACAACTGTGAGACAGCGCTGATTACTAAAGCTAAAATGTAAATAAAAATAAAGCTACTGTAAATAGGAATATATATATATAAAAAAACTAATGAAAATGACAAAAGCACATAACAAAATTAATGACACTTAAACTGAATACTGTATATCAAAAGAAAAGCTAACTAAAATAATTAATACATATTATATTAGCATATAAACAATACAATATTTGGGGCTTCCAGACCGAATGAATAGGCTTCCATAGAACCTAATGATATTGGCTTTCACTCCGATCACTGTGAGATAGAGAATCACAATAATTATTTATTGTGTTCCAAAGCAGAAATGGGCTTCCATAGAAACATAATGCTGTGTATTTTACATAGGCTACTCAAATTACAGAGCAACGCATCACACATAAGAGTTTATTTACCAACTCTGATTTTACACTGACTTCTTAAGAATAAAATAAAACGGAACTATTGCTTTATTGCATTTTTATGAAATCATACCATTACCACAGACTATTGCTCTGTCAGGGACATGTTACTTGCAGACACAAGAGATATTGCCACATACTGTCATGCATCTCCTAAAAATCTCAATGAAAAAAACAGGACCATAAGGCATATCCCTAGCTGACTTTTGTGCTGCGTGAATGGTGTGAAAGCTCGGCCTCTAGTACTGAGAGGTCGCACACAGAGAGAGATTGGTAATGCTTTAATGGAGCACACAGGCTCTCATTATATAACACAAGGCTTAGTATTGTAAGGCTGAGTGGGGTGAGCATCTCCTTACCCAAACCAGCTGATCATCTCACCATAGCATCACTAACAGCTGTCAGCCACCCAACATTATGCCTTTAATAAATTACCCAGGACCACAACATTGAGTAGTAATCAAAACTATTCAACTCCCATTGCAAATCAGGTTTATTGGCAAAATTTACACACTTTCAGCTGTTTGCAATGAACAAATCAAACAAAAGTATTCAAAATAGTTCAACACAGCAAATGTTTCAAGTGGTTTCCCCAAATTCAACTGAAAATACAACTTTTAAATGAGCAACTTTCTGCAGTCTCAAAATTATTCAACCCCCTGAACAGAATCCCTCACAACAGCACAAATCTGCAAAACAGATGTTGTCTCAAGCACACCTGATGCAACTAATCAAGGGCTTCATTAGTTGCACCAGGTGTGCTTGAGCTAGAACACATGAAATATCTGAACTGGCTAGGTTTGTTGAGTCACGTTTGACTGCATGTTAGAAATATGGCTAAGTAAAAAGAATGGTCCAAAAAATTTAAGAGAAGATATCATCTCCCTTCACAAACAAGGAACAGGATTCAAAAAGATAGAGACACCTAGAGACACCATTGGAAGGATAGGTGGTTCAGAAAAACCTTGAGTGACTGCAAAAGACCTGTAGCAAGACTTGGTGGCAACAGGCAGAGGTTTCAGCTTGCACAGTAAGGCGCGTACTAAATACATGCAGTTCCCATGCCAGAACTCCAAGACATACACCACTACTGACCCAAAAGCACAAGAAAAGTCAGCTCCAATTTGCTCAAAATCATATAAATAAGTCACAGAAGTTTTGGGATTATGTTCTGTGGAGCGATGAAAAAAAAAACTGGAACTTTTCAGCCCTATGGATCAGCGGTATGGGGGAAGAAGAATGAAGCATATTTTGAAAAGAACACTCTACCTACAGTTAAGCATGGTGGCTCTGTGATGCTCTGGGGCTGCTTTGCATCCTCTGGCACTGGAAACCTGCAGCAAGATGGATTCATTTTTGTATATCAAGAAATCCTAGGAGAAAACGTCCTGCCGTCAGTGAGGAATGCGGAAGCTTGGGCAACATTGGACCTTCAAACAGGACAATGATCCCGAGCATACCTCAAATTCCACCAAGGCTTGGATGCAGAAGAAATCCTGGAAGACTCTATAGTGGCCATCACAGTCACCTGACTTGAACCCCATGGAAAATCTCTGGTGGGATTTGAAGGCGGGCGGGTGCAGCACGCAAACCCAAGAATATTACTGAACTAGAAGCCATTGCTCATGAGAAATGGGCTAAGATTCCTCAGAAACGCTGCCAGAAGCTGGTGTCTGGTTATACATCTCGTTTGCAGCAGGTCATAATGGCAAAAGGGTGTTCTACCAAGCACTAAAGATGCTTGCCATGAAGGGGTTGAATAATTGGTTGAAAGCCTGCAAAAGTCATTAAAAACATTTTAAGTTGAATTTGGGCAAAACACTTGAAACATTTGTTGTGTTGAGCTATTTTAATGACTTTTGTTTGATTTGTTCATTACAAACAGCTGAAAGTCTGTAAATTTTGCCAATAAGCCTGATTTGCAATGGGGGTTGAATAATTTTGACTACAACTGCACAGTTACTACGCCTTTCACGTACGACAGTATAGTTTTTTCACGACTCTCAGGATAGTTTATAAAACGTTTTATTAATTTAAATGGAATGTACATAGGTTTGGTCTTGGTGGACTATAGCTATTGTGCTGCTGCTGCTGCAGAGCACGTACAGCTTGCTTTCGCTAAATGCTCAGAACATAAAATAAATGTAAACAAGCTGGAGAGGAAGACCCCCATAACAGATCTAGGCAGGTGGTGCTGGGGAGGCGGAGGACTAGAATAAGAATTTGCATAGCGTGCAGAGTGCATTCTTTTGGATGCATCGTGGTTATAAAGGGAAGTAGTAATAGATATGTACAATTTTTGTCAGTGGAAGTTACATTGAAACAACCAATCAGAAATCGAATAGAGTTTCATGCCTGAACTTACTTCATTTAAACAGTTTAGTGTAACTTTTCAAGTAACATGCTTCTTTTTTTCATTGAGTAGCTCGATTAAATGCTACGTTCTTAAAAATAAAGATTCCAAAAAGGGGTTTTCGCAGTTATGCCATAGAAGAACCATTTTTGGTTCCCCAAAGACCTTTTCAGTGAAATGTTCTTAAAATATTTTTTTTTTTTTAGTGTAGAGAACATTTTAATAATCTAAAGAACCCATTTCCACTCTAAAGAACCTTTTGGTTCCATGGATTCTAAAGGTTCTTCATGGAACCTCAAATGCCCAAAAAATTACCTTTATTTTTAAAGGCCAATTCACACGGCACAGACAAAAGCCAACAAACAAGTTGGCCATAGGAGTTAGAATTTTATGAAAAATTACTGTCATGTTCACACCGCCCCAACAGACACAGACAAATGCTGATTGAACATGTTCAGTCAGGTGAAAACAAACCCCGACCAACAGCAACAGACGCCGACAGGAGTAACACACTGATCTGACAAAACCCAACAAACATGTTTGCTGCCGTTTGTCTGTGCAGTGTGAATTGGCCTTAAAAGTGTATAGCTGTAACAAGTTGACATGCTCATCTAAATGAACCTCTATCTCTCTATTGTTGAAAAGTTTGATTCATTCTAATGAATTGGTTCATCATAAACAGTCCTCTCTCATACTGGAATAGTTATAATTTATTATTTAATTATATTATTATTTTTATATAAATTTTGATTGATTCAAGTCTTTTGCTAGTCAGCCTTTAACTATATATATAAATAATCTGTTTAAATCAGTTTGACCCATATCATAAATCTGATGGAACATTCTGCCACGTCTCACAAGTGAATGCCAGTCACTAGCATTACATTTGTTTAGCAACGTTCCCTTGCGTGTTCCAAGACGCTCTGGACCACGTAAAGGGCAGCTGCTAGATATCATCCAGCAGACTGGATGTGCCCGGCCAAGTCTGGATTGCCTGATCACGTAGTCGCTCAATGCACCATGGCATGGGGAAGAGCTGATCCAGCCAAACATTTAGAAACTGATTTATGCTTTTATGAGTCCCTTTATGATTTATGATGGTTTTATCGTCATGCCAGTCTGTCACGGTTGCATATCCCTGATAAAACAGTTCATGCACATCAAAAAGGAAATCTTGTTTAATAAAAAATGTAATATATATAAATACATAAATTCTGTTTATATAATATATGTATATATATATAAATAAATTCTGTTTATATAATACATGTGTGTGTATATGTACACACACACACACACACACACACACACACATATAACACAAACTTTTAAGTTAGATGCGAATAATTGCTTTGACAGCACTATCATATATATAGGCTAGATAACGTTTTTTCCGCAGCATAATATCCTTTTCATTCTCTAGTATACATGTATGTGAATCCTGTAAATATGCTCTCTGGGTGGATAAAACGACATAAATGCCTTTTAAAAAATTTTCTATCTATGCTACATGTTTGTTCAAGCCTCAAAATGATATTTTAAGACAACTGCAAATCCCTTATTTAGTTGCTAGTGTATGCATCATGCAGATTAGTTCCTTTGACCGCCTGGCAGTATGCGCATCTCACGCTGACCTATTTCACATGAATGGTCAGATCGTTGGACTACATTTGGTCTGACATACCATAATGCCCCTTTGTAGCTACAGCAGCCATTTTGATATTTAATATATACAGCAATTCTCACATTTGCTTTGCTTTTGTCTGTGCTTTGTTTCCATCCACCTACATTACTTCAAAGGATGGGTGCTACCATGATTGTGGCTTGGGCGGTTAGAAAATTGTATCGTTCATGGTTCAGTGAACGTTTAGTATAAGATGAAAAACACAACTTTGGTTAAGAAAGGTGAGAAGGTTTTCAGAATCAGATAGTCTATATCTAATCACAAAGGATAAAGTCAGGAATATAAAATGCATGACAGGGAAATGCAAAAATAATTTCTTAAACATTACCCCCCAGGTTTCAGACAAGGCATAAGCCTAGACCCAGACTAAAATGCACATTTGAGCTGTTTTAACTGAAAGCAACTTGCACAGCCATATCTTAAATCATGTCAGTGTCATTGTTTTGTCTCAAGATGCACACCAGTAATGGTTTCCTTTTCAAAAATACATGCTACCTAAATGTCCTAATTGAACTAAGGCCTAATCCTGGCTTAATACAAGCCCTGCCTTTGAAACCATGCCTACATCTTTTGAGACTTAATTCAGTTTCAAACTCTCACAACATACGAGAACTGAAGATTAAAACTTCGTCTTAAAGACTAGATATATCATAATTAGATTAAAGGTCATGAACCGATAAGCTCCATCAGACATTTATGGATATAATACACTTTGAACCATTAAGAATTATGTAATGTCTCGAACTGTCTGCGTTAGCATTTACAACACTGGTTTTAATGCATTTTAAAGGAGTCAAAACGGTTGAGAATGGAGAATAAAAATGATACTTTAGCCAAAAAATAAATTGTCACACATTCATTTAGTTATAAACTTGTTTGACTTTCATGAGAAATGTTTTGGTTATGTCCATACAAATGAAAAAGTCAATAACCAAAAACTGTTGGTTTACACTCCTTTTGCAAACTTGAGTTGCCGAATTTCCCACTCCCTCAAGACGTCACAAACAAGAGAACACCTTTAATGAAAACAAGCTCAAACCTGCCTTTGCAAAACCATCGTCACACACGCAACTCTTACGAAACCAGATTAGCAGACACTCACCTACTCCATTCAGGATTAGATTTTGAGTCAAATATCTAATCCTGAATGGAGTTAGTGAGTGTCTGCTAATCTGATTTCGTAATTTGACCCAGCCCTCTGGTAAATGTTGGCATCTTATTGCACTTGAGAGGAAGCCACGCAGTTCTCTGGAGGAAGACAGTGCATTGAGGCAGTTTAAGTTAATACTTTATTTATAAGTCACTATATTACATAACAGCACAACATAAAACTTGAAATCTTTTAGAACAAAAAACAACCAGTGGCATTACAGACTCAAATGGGTCCTGTTCAAAAGGAAACAATGCATGACAAGCATACATACTTGAACAGCACAAGTGGGAAATGAAGACAGAAGGCACGCCATGACACATGGACAAGTGCACAAGAGCAGCATTAATGCATAAAAACCCCCTCATTAAAAGGCAAATTGGCTAATATGAAGAAATGAATTACCAGCATTCAGATTCTTCTACAGCTTCAAAATGACAATGTCAAGGGCTTTCTGACTTGGCATATAGAGATTTAAAAAACAAAACCCAAAACTAGCTGGAAGAGATTCACGCTGCTGAAATGGTCAGTTAAAAAAATAAAATAATAATATCTTTACTCTCATAGCCCTTTAACTTCCAGTGGAAACATCCTGAAAGCACCAGAGACTGCCAAAACAAGCAACGTGACAACTAATTTGGGTAAAAAACCCTTTTGATGGCAGAGGGGGATCTTTAGGTCCACTGCTGCACATTCACTTCCCAGTCCAACAGTTCACGAATTGTCCATTAGAGGTTAGCGAATCAATCCTATCGCAGAAGGCTACCTCCGCCAATTTCTCTCTTGTAACGACTTGTGAGATGATCAGCCTGGACGGTGAGCTTGGACAGAACGGCAAACAGTCCATGGAGGTGGTAGTGGAACTGGCCCTCCAGGTCGGAGCCCTCCACCTCGGCTCCTCCGTTCACCTGTGGCGGCTCTTCTTGCTTCACTGCCATCTCTAGAAAGCTGGCACCACCACCCATCTCCCTCTTCAGCAGGCCCCATTCCATGTCGTTCTTAAGGGACTTCACCAGCAGGTAGTGCTCATACATATCCCTCTGTTTGCTGGGGAAAGGGGGGACGTTGTTGTTGTTGTGGCTAACAGAGGCTTGGCTGTCCTGGTCCTCCAGAGGCACGTCCCGCAGTAAGCTTGGCACCATGATGGTCTCGTCCATGTTGTTGGCAGCGGCGATAAACCGGTTCATAACGTTGAGCAGTGAGTGCTTGTTGCAGTGTGTGTCGTTGCTGAGTTGCATCATGGCAAAGCTGAAATTAAAAAGGTGAAACATTCAGAACTTCAAAACGCATTGCGATGCAGGAAGTGTACAATAGGCTATAATCTCTTTCAACTAAAACCATTATAAATCGACGAGTGTGATAAACTGATTCTTTTAACGTTATGTCAGAGTTACGGCATGACATTGTCGCTGACATGCCAGTATTGCACATTATATGCTCTACAACAGTCCAATAAAGCGGTTTATTGTGGTTTGACGGGCCCTAGTTCAATTTGTTGCAGCCATGATGCAGCTCGAAATAAAATTTGCATTTATTTTAAACACGAATTCATTTACGTTTCAGCAGAAAGGCGTTAAAACGTTTGAATAAAGCGCGATTTAAATGAAACCAACTCCGCGTATTTTCACCAGAGAATCACGCAGATTCAGAGCGACCATTTCGTTCCGGGTTTTAGCGGTTCAATCGAGTCATGGTAAGATAACTCTAAAAAAATACAAATAAATTAGTTTTAGTTCCTCGCGTCGCTAGTGCAGATGGACATTTTGCATTGATATTGTAGACTTTCAGATATTAAACCGGTAACTTAGTACAGAACGTAACACTACTAAAGAACCTTGCATTTGAAAATTAACGTTCCAAGAGACGAGCATCGCTTCACCGATCTTGCAATGACACGCAATAAATGTAAAAAAAGGATTTAGATGCAATTAACTTACCTGATTGAAACTTAGTAATTGACTGGTATAGCCCAATAATAAACTATAAAAGACTGACGAAGTTGCCAACGCTTTATATCGTTCCAATAGAGAAGAAAGTTCCCTTCTTCTGAGGGTGCAAGGGGAGACCGACAAACTTATACTGTTGACGTCAGGCGGTGAAGCATCATGTCCAATGATTATACCGAGATGCAAGTGATTGACAGGGCATCGGACCAATCAAGCGCCTGCTTTTCATCCGCATCCATGTTTGTCGTTATCTTTTACAAAATACAACCTCTTTACATGATGTAGGTGAGTAAATGATAACAGAATTGTCTTTACTTTAAAAATGGCTCGTGGTGATTAAATAAATAGTGGGATAACCCACAAACTAGTATTTCCCCGGTGTAGTCGTTTGGCCCGTGTCGTATTATCAATAATGCGACCTTCTTTTAAAAATACTATTTCTACTACAGTAGTTTTCATTACTAGTGATAGTAATAGCTATTAACATTTCTTTATATTAAAGTCTTCCTCTGTTCTGAACCATGTATGCAGAGTACAGGTGAATAAATAAACCGATAGCGCCATCTGGTGGCTCTGTGTCTGAAGCTTATGCGCATATAAAAACAGTTTATTATTCCTATGCATTTTACAGTTTGCAAAAATGAAAAATAAAAAACAAACACACGAAAAGGCTGTTGAAAATGTTGTTTTACAAAGACATAAATATCTATAGTCTTTGACGTGCACATGCTCAAAAATAAATCCATATGCCGACAAAGACACAGAGGGTGGTTTATCCGACTTATGACAAAAATGAATGAGCATGAATATGCTGACATAAGTGAAAAGAATAATAGTTTCAAACATAATCTGGATTATACATCACCTTACTTTTCTTACAAATGCAAAGATGTTTTAAACACTTTTCAACCCTGGCATGGATAATTTTGATAGTTGTAGCCTTTTATGTACATGTTAAATATTGTTACCTGATCAACCAGAGTGACAACAGATTTCACATTTCACAGACAAAGTTAAAGAGAGACTACACATTTTCTGTTCAGCACATTACAGCCATGACTTTCAACAACCTTATAATAAACACTATCACTGCTACATTAATAAAGACAGCAAAGAAATTGCAAATAAACATAATTTTCAAAGCAGCAATCCAAATAGAAATGGACATACATGTATTAAAACTAGTTCTTGAAAATGAACTGGTGATGATAAACAGAACTCCATATGTAACATGTGAAGTGGATAACACCTTAATGACCCAAATTACTATAAGGTCATTTTCAAAACATCCTTTTTGGAAAATGCTGAACTTTAAGGTTGTATGCAAGAAAAGTTACAAATATTTTTAATAGATGCAAAGTTTTAGCATGTGTTAATTCCAATGAAACAAAAGTCAAGGTGTACAATACATTATTTACGTCATAACTGACTGTGTGTTCCTGGTTTAAAACATATGCACTTTCTACAAACTTCTGTACATCTAATCACTGTTACATTTACACTCTGGCAAAACGATCGTATCCCTTTGGAATGGGTTATTTCCCTTCAATGTAATTACCAACAAGAAATATTCTTTAAAAAGCAGTCAGAAATCCTCTAAAATGAAATGTTTAGCTATACAGAACACTGAAACTAAATGGTTTCCCTTTGTGTCATGTTCAGCCCTCTGTGATCTGCAGATGATACCCTGTAAACAGACAGAAGTGAGAATAAGAACCCCTAGTAATGCATTTTGTTCAATAATAATAATAATTACTAAAATGACACGTAATAGAAAACTGTGGCATTTAAAAAAGAACACCCTACAGGGAAGAGTAAGAAAATGAACCTGTGGAGGAGAATCGCTACACCATCTCATATTGGTTGTTGGTGATATAGCGAGACAGGCAGCATGCCAAGAATATCCCAATGAGCTGAGGAATTGAATGGCACATAAAAGACATAATTAGGTGCATTACAGACCAGAAACATTTAAAAAATAACTGGGCTTGACGAGTACCTGGAAGAATGCAATTCCAAAAGAAATTCCAGCAATAATACCAAGATTGGCCTCCATCGTTGTAGTCATCAGAGCGAAGCAGCCCTAACAAGAGGAGGAATACATGATTTGATTCCGGTCTTGCAAATAAGGATTATGATTGTGTTGATTTAGTATATTCAGAAACAGTTCTTACCTGTTGATATACCACTGATGCAGCTTTTTTAAGATCCCTAAGTTCTTCAGATGTACAGTTTCCACCAGCAGTCACGTTACAGCAGCTTTTGGGGATGCCATGTTCTCTGAAGTAATCAGTGGTTTCCCAGCTGGTGTAGTTCTTGTCTCCACAGCATTGCAGCTACAAATAACAAAATATTGAATTATGCTCCTCAAAACATTTAAGCGGATTAGTGAAGTTTTACGTAGTCCGGATGTTGTGTATAGAGATGTGCCAATCCGACACGGACCTTTTTTTTTGTTGAATCGGGAATCAGTCAGATGGGACCAATCCAAATTCAATACTGTGCATTATGGTTGTTACTGTTCTGGTTGTAAGTATTATAAAAGCACCATGAATGTGCTCTACACTTTTTCATTATGGTATACTTGGTTTGCTTTAAAAGCATCATCATGAGGCCAGAATGCGCAAAAGTGCCTTTGTGCCGCTCTGCATTGAAGATTTTCATGTGTAGCCAATATATTGGTTCTATCTTATCTACCATTTCTGTTGTCCTATTTCTGTGCCATACATTCCAAAGAAATGCTTTTTATAGTGTGTACATTCATGTAGTAATAACTATCACAAATATATTGTTCATAGGATTTTTCATGCATGTAGCACAAATAGTAATTTGAAATTGTAGTTTTTGTTTTTTTAATTCAACATTTTTTAAACCCATAATTCCACAAGTAAAAATTTTAACTCACATTCACTTAATTTTTATTGTACAAGATTATTGCTGGATATAAGAGGTTCACTGGAACAATAAACAATAAGCAGTAAGTTTAATAAACAAACCATTTAGATACAGCTTTAAGGTTTATTTCAAATCACATTAATATAAAAACCTGTTTCCACCTTACAGGAAAAAAGGTAATTGGGAACTTTTTTTTGTTATTATCTCTCTCTCTCTCTCTCTCTCTCTCTCACACACACACACAGACACACACATATATATATATATATATTTTTTTTTTACTGGTATCACATAGGCATCTGTATTAGCAGATTCTCATTGTTACAGTATCGGTATCAACATGAAAAAGTGGTATTGAACAATTTCTAATTTTGTACTGCTTCCAGTAATACATGCTTACTGTTCTCTGGATCCTGTCCAGATCTTCAGTGTCTTTACCAGTGTATTTTGTTTCAGCACGTGTATATCCTTCTTTAAGCACTGCTTTAATCTAAAAAGAGTACAAACATTATTTGGCTGTAGACAACAGATGGCATATGAATATGTAAAGGTAAAAAAAACCCCAATTACCTCATGTCTGAAAATAAAGCCGGATATACCTGCCACGATTTCAGCTAAGAACACAATAATCAGGAACATAGCATACTACAAGAGAGGAGGGAGAAAGGGAACACGCTTAAAAACAATTAATAATAATGTTGATTGAAAACACAATGCACTTTCAACAAATAGGAGACAAAATACAACCTGAATATCTAAAAATATTCAGATCTTTCAGAAAAATGTCAATCGTCAAACTAAATACGCCAAACTAAATAAATAAATATATAGTTACTCAGTAGGGCTAGCTAGTCTGGGACCAAATGTTGGTCTGCTCCATAGACTGTAAAAAAATGTTGGTCTGCACACATCCGGAAAAGTGAAGCCAAATAATTTTGATCGCCCCCTGGTGGTTGACTGCAATATAGGTCATAAACCCAGCCCTCTCCATGTAATTGAATGAGACCAAAAAAAAAAAAAATTACACTTCAAATATTTTTTTTCTAAAGACGGTTTCTGTTATTTTAGGTAGTATCACGCTGAGTAGTAAGTGTTAGTAATGTTATAAAAACCGGGTGTAACATGATTTACAGCTGTGCTTGTCATTGAATCTGTGGGAGGGGGAGTGTGCGCGGGACCTTGATACCGCGGCTCCACCTCAGGATCACTACTGCGCAGACTCAGGCTCCAAATGATGTAATCAGTGCAACATATCAACGGTTATTTATGGAATGTTTTGGCTTCATTTTTCTATAGTGGAAGGAAGTGGAGAAATGTCACCTATCTTTTTTTCTTCTTTTTTTCAGTCTATGGTCTGCAGTAATAAACATAAAGAAAAAAAGTTTTTATAACAGGTTTGTAGGTTGAAATTAGCATTTTAAGGGGAAATTACGTGCATTTTTCTTGATAGGTCAATTTTATGTCATATAAGAGGATTATCACTTAAGCCATCAAAGTGTACCCTATTCATAAAATGTGCTCCAAATACTTTTTTTTCACATTTATGAAACTTGTTTTATTTAGTTTAGAACGTACCAGCTTTAGCATCCATGGACTTCCACGGCAGGTCGCGAAGCAACCGAACAATCCGAAGATAATGATGATGGCTCCGGTCCCAATGAGGACATATGGTGCATTAGTGCCCTTGTCTGAACTCAGCAGGAGGTCGAACTCCAAATTAACCTTTCCCCATACTCCAACAGCCAACAGGATCACTCCTGTGAACTACAAATGAAGTTAAAAACTCTTCAAAACGTGTTTATGGATTTGCCTGAGGGATTACGGCATCCTGATTCTTGATGACACCCTTGCAATTTCAGCTTCAAAACTCAGACAGTTTAGAGAGAATTAAATAAAAACAGGGAATCTGGGAATGCTCAAGATCCCTGACAACTGTTGTTAGCAAATATAAGCCTTGACCTATTTAGAAAGTGCTCAAAATAAATAAAAGCCAAGTAAAGTAAGATTTTCTTGGGTAGTGCTTTTCTTCTTTACAAAATAAATCACGATGTTGGTGTTTATAATATCTTAATGTCTTTGTCACATTTAGCAGATTAGAGCTTGACTAAAATAATTATACATTTTGCAACAATATAAACAATCAAGCAGTTGTGATTTGCTATAGATTGCGTTATATATATATATATATATATTGTGTGTGGGTAAAGTTGGATACGTTTATACCCAACCTTATATATAGAGCTCTGTGATAATATAGTTTAGATTTTGTGATTCTAAACAATCAAGCACTTGAGATTTGTTAGTACATAGTTGCTTAACGTGAATATACTTTATGTATGTGGATAAAGTATAGTTTTATAATGTATATAAAAACCGGGGTTCAATTTTCGACCATAAGCAAATGATTGCGTCTAAGACTACTACTTATCTTTATCCACTTTCCTTTCTCAGCAAGGCAGCAAGGGTTATAAACATGACCATCTGTCCCCTGCCTGCTGAAAATCACTGTGAAAAGCAATAAATAGTCGAGATAAAAGTGCATCATCGGACTTCGCACCCATTTGGGACACGTTTGATGAACTATTATTTAGTCTATATCAGTTTCCTAATTGAATACGTTATTTGAATAGATCAATGTATTTGAACATCGATCAAAACAGCTGTGTTCCCAAAGTACAAAAAGGCTGAAAAGTTTCATAGGTCTTCCTCTGGAATAAATTATAACTTGTATACTACAATTATGTTTTACTTTATACTTTTGATATATAAAATGTAAAATACAGGAAAAACATCGAATTAATCGACGCATCTTAAACAAGCCGGTAAACAATAAAAGGTCGTCGACGGGATTTATGCAAAGTCTTTCGCTAATCAGAAGTAAATAAACAACTAATTAAAACCTAGAATGGCATCTTGTTTTTGTAAAAGTTAAACGTAGGCTTAGCCAGTTAAAGTCTAAATTAGGATCAAACTAAGAGTAAGACGTGTTAGTTGGCTGAGCCCATTGTTCAGATTGAGTTAGCTGTGCAGATGTAGCCGCCTCAAGCTAACGCAAAGCTGATGAAAACACAAACTCACCCAGAAAATCAGACTGTACGAGATGAGAAATGTCTTCAGACACGTTATCACGGGCTTGGTTTGCAAACGTTCGGATGGAGGGGACATTTCTGCTTTTGTTTTCCCAGCGGATATGGCTGGCGACAGGATTTTTCGATGGAGAGTGCTGGAGGAAAAGTTGCGGATCGGAGTGAGAGAGACTGCGAGTTGGTAAAGTTTTGTTTAGGAACTGAAGGGTGAGGAGGAGGAGGGTGCTGTGGAGTCTTTTCCAGACAGGAAGTCCCAATACAAAGATACAGGACTGGGATCTAGTCTGGGAAAGCTATAAATATAACATTAAAATGGACATACATAAGTTACATAAAAGAAAAAATAGCTGAAAAAATATTGTTCTCCGTTTGAATTGATTGTGATAAAACAAACACTTGCAAATTGGAAATGCGTATTAACCGGATAGAGGGAGATGATTTATTTATATTTTAGATGTAGCTATTAGCCTATGCATTTTTTAACGCATTTGATTAAAATAATAATAATAATATAATAATAATAATGATTCCAATCAAATATTTAACATTAAAAAAACTATCCAAGTAACAACAACAACAACAACAACAACAACAACAACAACAACAACAAAAAAATACTACCTGCATTGATAAAACTCTTTTGAACCCTTTAGAGAAGTTTTGGACTTTTGAATAATTGCTGTAACCAATGAATTTTATTGGAAAATGTGCTTGTATTAGGCTTTGAGTTAAACTATGTCGAAGGACAAAAACAAACAAATAAAGAAATGGTGGCACATTTTTAAACGAGCTTATACTTATCCAAATGTTAAGGGCTTTCTTGTCTTTAACAAGTTTCAATGATTTTACTAATAGTTAACTCTCCCTCTGGTTAAAGTTGGGTTTAAATTTAAAGCATCTGCACGTATCTATAAAAACTTCCCGAGTGACAGCAGGATGTTAAGAACATATATATATATATATATATTTTTATATATATATATATATATATATATATATATATATATATATATATATATATATATATATATATATATATATATATATATATATATATATATATATATATATATATATATATATATATATAAAAAATCTTTGTGTAACAACACAAAGTGTAACAGTGTAACAACTTTTCACCACAAGATGGCGCTATAAGACAAAGACGTGAATGTGCCACGCAATGCGCAAGTAAACAAACACACCGTGACCGCGTGCAAATTATATGAATTGCTTATGACTGGGCAGCAATTCGTTTTCTTCGTAAAAATCAACATTATGTTGTTTTATCACGCTTTAGGTAGATTTCGCCTTTCCCTGTGTCTTTCATAATTCCCTGTAGCAGTCTTCCAAATCAGGCACATTATTCGCATGTCATGGTTTAGTTATTATTAGCGGATCTTACACGTGGTATGTTTTTAGCTCCCAACTAAAAAAAGAGTAGACCTATGTTAAAAGGTTTAGAGGCTAGCATGGGATTCCTTAAAATGATAGTTTCTATGATTATTTTGATTGAATAGTGATCTACAGCTGGTAAATGATTGGCCTGGTTATTAGCAAGGGTTTGTAAGCCTCCAAGACTAAAAGTGAAGAATGAACTTTTAAACTGCAATAATCATTAGCCTACATTGTTCAGTTCGATTTTCAAACAAGTATATGTAAGTGAGTATTTGTTTATTTCATATGTGGCTACACTGTAAAAATATATATTTTCATGATTTACACCTTTTTATTTTATTTTGTCAAATCAACTTAGATAATATGGTTCAGATAATATATTTTGCATTTCCGTAGCATTAACTTAAGTTAAACCAACAATATATTTTTTTTACACTGTACATGGTTTGAAAGGTTTATGTGCACTTTTTAAAATATTTTGGAGATACTATTTTAAATAGATTTTTTTTTCTTTTCTCAGACTGATGCATTTGGCTAGTGTTTCAGCCCAAGCAGAGGATGAATGGAGCAAATTTCACCTGCTGGAGATCAGATGACCGAAGTGAGTAACCATCAGCCAACAGATGCTGAAGAGTAAAGTGGTTTATCCTGGATATGTGGTGGTAAATGCTGTGTTGGAACATGTTGAAAGTCCATGGATGAGTGCTTTTGATGTGTAAACATATAAGGCATCCGAATGGTGAGCTAATGTCAGTTAGCGTTTAAATCTTTATACTGCAGTCTGCTTCAGGCCCCAGACACCTTCCAATGGGGGAATTGGAGCATGAGAGGGATGGCTAACCACACAGTGCTGCAGACAGTCAGTAAAGGGCAATGTGTATGCAGACACGTATGCATTTACAACCGGTCACTCACATTATATCACAACCACAACTATCCAACCATTTCCCATAGGACAAAATCAAGTCCAGTCCTACATTTTTTGTTCTTGTTCGAGAAGCTGTTTTACTCTGATACACGTCAACAATATGGATGGAGAAGACTATCGCAACCTGCTTCATGCCTACTCTACTGCAATTACTGCAGTTTGTTAACTTAACATACATTGTTACTGTCGGTCCCAGAAAATATATCTCCGATACAAAAGAAAGGCTGTGCATTGTTTGTGTATTTAATTATTTCTGTTTGTATCATGTTACGTTATGTGAGATCCTTTCACTTTCACTAAATTAAATTAGCAGCCATTTACCCAACACATTTGGGCTTGGCTGAGTGAGAGAGCCTCGAGTATGTGTTTGTGTACGCATGCACGGCTTAGGGAGTTTAAAGATCCATAGCCACTTTGTAGAACCACTGACCTTAAAGCCTCCTTTGCTCCACACAAACAAATCTCCCTTGTCCTTTCCCTCATTCTTCTCATGCTTTCTTGATTTCTCTCACACTGCACATGGTTTGTAGAAAGACAGGGAGTCCTATTTTGTCCATAACGTCAGGTCTCTGCTTTATACCTCGCTTCAAGGGTCCACTGCTTTGCGCCGTTTTGTGTTATGTCTTTCCCCGTGAGATTTTATGTGTGAGAGATTAATTTGCTTGCGTGATTGGGGTTTTGGTGGTTAATTAAGTTTATCGAAAGTTAATTAAGGAAACAATGCTTTTCTAGCTATACATTTATCCTTTGAAGTGAGCAGCTATTTTATCTAGTGAGAAACTGCAGTAGCCTAAACTGCAATAAGCTCTCCTCATTCTGAACTTGACACTCTAAGCTCTCGTCTATGGATAAAGACGAAAAAGAACCTGAGAGAAAGTGACTGGCAAGAATTGGGCGATCACTCTTTCACAGTGATTTTACAGGTTTTAGTTTCTGCAGTGACATATATTAAAGTCTTGACTACAATTTTTGGGACTATTTCCTTCGTTATTGGCCACCAAAATGATGCTGTTAATTTGACATGTTGACTATAGCGTCACACTACATGGGGTAAGTTGTCACTATAACAACCTGCTATTAAACAGTCTATTATAGGCTATTCAGCAACATTTAAAAAGGAAAACAATTCTGAAATACAGATTGAAACGGCAAAAATAACATTGAAAAATATTGAACGACCTGCAACTCATAAAACTTGCGTGACAAACTGCACATAAAAATACCTTGTTTATTAGTTGATTCCTGTCCGAATGTACATGACATTGTGGGTTTATGGTGTTTTCCTGTTTACTCAGCAGATATAGCAAAAAAATATGATGAAATTGGAAAGTTTGGTGGGCAAACTTATTACATTTAAACTAGCAATATACAAAGCCACTGCTAGAGAAACTTATTTTTGTAATGTCAATGCAATGCCAGTGTCTCCCATAATGTGGCAAAGTGAATAACCAACTAGTGTAAATATGTAGGCTATTTAATAAAGTGTTGTCTTATGCTTCATGGTGCAGAACACACAACCAGTAAACTCTCCTCCCCCGTGACGCACACTTAGCCAATTGCCCATGCAAACCACCGTGGCAATTTACAGTCCTTTTAACGTGCAGTTGAGTCTGTAATTATCATTATATTAGCACACCGGGCCAACAACAATTGCTCTCGCTCTAAAACGCTAGGCTATAATATTTAAAACGACATTAAAATCGATGACATTCGACATATGGGGAAAACAAACGGACTGTGAAATGTATTTAAGTTTTAGAAGCCTTGTTATTTCATAAGTTCATGACTTGATTGCATTCGCGGATGTCAAGTCTCCCGCGCGCGCAAGAGAAGGACAGTCTGCCGAGTGCGCGTGAGTCAGTTCGCGTGCAGAAAAGAAAATCCCATAGATCTTTTATCATTACGCACGTGTTTGTGGGAGAATATCACTGAAAAGGCACCGGACAACTCTTCAGGCGTAAGAAGCGCCAATCTGAGTGCGTAACAAGCCTGGATTGCTCATTATCGCGTATACAAATCTGTTTGTCTTAATCGCAGGGACTGTCGTGAAGTGTACGGGGAAAATGGATCTTTAAAGGCGCGATCTTTGTTTGTCAGTTGACGTAAGTGTGGACGGAGAGGCTCGTACAGGAGATGGCAGTTCCGATGGCTTCAGGACTTTGGTTTGTCGCGCTCACCGTGGCGAGTAAGCAAGCATCTCTTTTTTCTATTGGTGTGTGTTACTTGCAATGGTCAAATGCATTATCATTCAAATTTACGCTCTTAACGTTACGATTAAGTCTTAAATGTGCTTTTTTTTTTTTTTTTTTTTTGTATTTAGGTTTTTGAATATGGTTAGTGAAAGCGTGTTTTTTTAAAAATTATTTCTGGTCAAAATTTGTCGTCCAAAAATTGCCAATAAGACAACTGAGAACAATAATTTAGCACATTATTATTATTTTTTAAATATTTAAATATATAACAAACAACTATGAGGAAAATGCAAAAAATAAAAAATAAAATAAAGATTGTTTCTTTTAACTTTAACTAATTGAATAATTAAAACTTAATGTACCGCTATATTGTGAATCAGTCAGTTGACTGTTTTCCCACTTGTAACAAATGGTGAAATGAAATTTATATTATGGGCATGATGACAAATATGAGATGGATCTAATTTTTATATTGAATTAATAATAGACATTACCTAATGTTATACTAAATATGCTAGTTGGCTGGACAGGTATTGCTTTTATGAAGTTTTGACAGACATGTTTTTACAGAAGGGAAAACGAGAATTAAATGGCTCTGGGTATGTGACTATTTACACCAAACATGTAAAAGATTCACATGACATATCAATACAGTCTGCACTTTCATTTATAGTTGACAACTCTTTGCAAATTAAATCAGCAAGTGTCTAGATCTGTAACCAGTGGGATTAAAGGGGTTAAATTGGGCCAGTCCACACGTTCTCTGTGCCCCATAGCTCAGTTCACTCACAGATCCGTTTCCAGCTGTGAAGTACCACGTCAGTGCCCACACAGCAGTCTTTTGTGAGTGCATCATGTTTCATTGAGTACGAATGATGAAGTCTTGACTTTTAATCATTTAAAATCATCGATCAGACTCACACTGAACATTAAATAACTATAAGATTATTTACAGTTTGGTTGCCACCAAAATGTTACATGCATTTGCTTGATCCACAAGTAGTGCAGGTAAACTTGAGCAAATGTACAATTCAGTATTAGAGTGTCTTTTTCAGTCAGTTTCAGGACATGCATTGTAATAGCATGTGTATATGTGTGTGTGTTTTGGTTCTTGAGGCATGCTTACTCTGTCATAACTCTGATTAAATCTTTTGCTCAGTGAGTCAGAGTTGCAGAGGGTCTCTTAAACGCGTTCATGAATGCGCGTACACGCACATACAGAACAGAACTTCAGGATAGCTTGTTTCTGTGGACATCTTGTTTTGAATGCATTTCTTGCACTACTTTCTTTCCACATGCACATACGAACAAAACTCCTTTGAATGTATTTTTTCATTAAATGCCTGAATTGACTTGCTTTATTGCTTAAACATTCCGTGTACAACCCCAAATCCAGAAAAGTTAGGACATTTTGTAAAATAAAATCAAGAATCTGTGAGTTGTTAATTCTCTTTCAACTTTAAAGTACAAAGAAAAGATATCCAATGTTTTCAGGTTTCCAACAGGTGAATTGGTAGTAGGTGAGGGGATTGTGATTGAGTGTAAAAGGAGCATCTCAGTCTTTGCAAGCAAAGATGGGTCATGGCTCATCACTTTGTGCCAAATATCATGAGAGAATTGTCAATTCAAAAATCATATTTCTCAATGGAAGATGGCAAAGAATTTAGGTATTTTACCATCTACCCTACAATCTCAGTCTGTGCAATGCAGGAGACCTCTGTTGAATCTGCTTGACCTTTGAGCCCTCAGGTGACATTGCATGAGAAACCGTCATGCTGCTCTGTTAAATACAGCCACATGTGCTCAGCAGGACTTTGAATAACTGAACACAGTCTGACGCTGCATCAAGAAATGCCTCTTGAATCTGTTACACAAGGAGAAATCTATACATCAGTTTGATGAAGAGATGCTGGCAAGTTCTCTGTGCCCGAGCTCATCTCAGATGATCCGAAACACAGTGGAAATGTGTGCTGTGGTCAGATGAGTTCACGTTTCAGCTGGTTTTTGGGAAAAACAGACATTGAGTTCTCAGTCTCAAAGACGAAAGCGACCATCCAGACTTTCATCAGCGTCAGGTACAAAAGCAAGCCTCTGTAACGGAATGGGGATGCATTAGTGCAAACGCCATGTGTGACTTGCATGTGTGTGAAAGATTTTACAGACATTTCATGGCATCAAGATGACATCTTTCATGGGAAGCAAGACAATGCCGGGCCTCATTCAGCATGTGCTACAACAGAGTGGTTGCGCAGACGCTCTTTTGTAGAGTGGATGTGCTTGACTGCCTTCCTAACAGTCCAGATCGGTCTCTTATTGAAATTCCATGGCCCATCATGAAAAGCAGAATCAGACAATGATGACCTCAGACTGTTGAGCAGCTGTCATGCATCAGGCGAGATTGGGCAAAAATTCCTTTTAATAGTAATCTAAAGTTGCTTTGAATGCAACAACGACATGCTTTGCCCAATAAATGGAAGTCAGGTTATCTAAACCAGGTTTTCTACAATTTGGTCAAGTTATAATCTCTGTTGGAATTGAGAAAATATTCTGTTATTGCAGAAAATGTGTGACATACTTAAAGCCCCACACAGTCTTAGATTCTTAATGAAAACTGAAATGTGGTGAAAAGCCTTCAGCAGAAAGAATGCGTCTGATCGAGAGTGAGAGAAAGCTCAAAACGCCCTCTTTTAGAGTAAAAGGGTAGCATGAAGTGGAATTGACACTCACACGCTGCCAAAGCCACTACCATAAATGGTGGCATTAGGGCAACTGTAGGGCCACAGCTACTGAATATGTGTATAAATGTTTGTGTAAGTTGTTTGATGCAGTAAAGCTTGGCCACAGATGGAGAAGCTTTTAATAATTTAGTTGGTGGATATTTATGCCATTCAAACAATAACGCATTTGCTGATACACACTGGTTAAGCACCGCCCTGTCAAACCGTAGAGCACTGTATTGAACTGTATTAACTCAGAATGGGAAGTGTTTATGTGCATTATGTGAATGCTATGCTATCCCCAGTAAAGTATTCTGAGAGTTAGACTAGGTCTGTGTGTGTTTGTCTGTGTTGGTGTGTGTATCTGTTGTTGCTGTCTGTGTGATGAGGTAGGTTTTATTTTAGTGCAGTTGAATTATTCACGGAGCTGAAGTGCACCGGGGTGGAAAAGGCAACTGTGTGTGTGTGTGTGTGTGTGTGTTTTGTATAATCTTGAGATGGTGCAAGTTTGTGTTTCTTTCCAAGGCCCTGGCCTGTCCTGCCTCGGTTGTTTAGGAGTGTGTGTATTTTTGTGAAGAGCCCTGTAGCAGGACATGGGGCTTGTCTGAGCAAGTCAAGTGTTTTAGAAACACTTTTTTTCATAGGGTTTTAGATATTAGTCACCACTGTAGACAGCATTATCCACACTGAATAGTCATGTCAAGTTATTGTGTTTATGCTGAGGATGGTGTAATCTCTAACAGTTAAATAGTGTTGTCACAATACTGGAATTTCTATATCTGGAATTTCAACTTCAATACGATACCTTGAAAAATGTTGATATTCAATGCCATTTTCGATACCATGGATATATACTGCCTTACATTTGTTATGTCATCATTTTTTGATAATTTGGGTAATTGATTTGAATCGTTGAACTACATAAAAAAAAAGACAAGTAAAAAATCGGTAATAAAATAAGAATAAATAAACAAATTGCAAACGATAGCACAAATATATACAATAGAATAAAGAGACAAATAAAATAGTCATGGTTTTTGAGTTTTTCAGGTGGGTCAAACAGTATTCAGGTAAGAAATACTAATTAAAGTAATCAAATATAAAATAAAACTGGATAGTTTCCATTGTAAAAATTAAATACAGATTAATGCTTACAATTAAAGTTACAAAAGTTATTCAGTCAAGAGCAGCAAGTGATTTTCTCGTTGTCTTTTGTTCTTTGATTAACATGACAGATGTCCGCAGGTTTATTAGGCTGCTGTCACTTTAATAGCTTATGCACAGATCCAATACATTGTTACACAACATGCGTTTCCTCTCAACTATTTCCATTCCAAAACTGACTATTTACATGAATATTCTACTCGGCAAGACAGGCATTTTGACACTGTTTTGTAAAAGTAGTCAATTTGGTAGCCGTGAGCTGTTTGAAAGGCGCTTTATGATATCTCCACTTATAAATAGATCAGTGGTGCATGCGCTTTTGGTGTAAGCGTGAAACCAGCGAGAATGACTAAAGTTATGTGCAATACATACACAATTCAACTGGAGCGAATGAGACGAGTGAGTCCATTCGCGTTGGAGAGAAGAGTGAGAATGCGCAGCTGTTATCTGTGTATCGATACTGCAGAAAAGGAATATTGGAACCGTTTCAGATATTTCAATATCGATACATATCTAAATATTAGAGATGCACCGATATGAATTTTCTCAACCGATACCGATAGGCGATTATTCAGAATGATATGGCCGATGCAGATACCGATAGTTTGTTTTTTCTTAAGGATAAAAAAATTAATTTCTCATTTGCTACACTATAATATTAGAGGTTAAAATTAACAACAGAGCTATTATATTCAACTGCTACTTATTTACAGATATAATATTTAAGGTCCTTTCACACTGGATGCGATTTTGACGCACGAATAATTCGCGCAATGGTTTTATTTTTTGATCAGCTGTTTGTGTAATGAGCGCTTCCACACCGAACGCGAATGTGCTGCGGCGAAAAAAAGACTTTTATTTTTTCCGCTTCGATGGCGATTTTTTTTTACTTTTGCGGCGACAGAAAAGGCTTCAGCCAATCGCATACTACACTGACAATGATTGTGTGGCGTAGCGTTGCCAACCAACTCGGTTATAACGGTTATGCATGTTGTGTGATAGTTTTCGTTGTTGTATATTCCTGTGCTGTGTTGGCTAGAAGGCTAAACTACATTTGGAATAGAAAGCTAATCGTCAAAGATAGAGATAGAGACCGTGTTTACGCAGCTCATGTGATGGGTTTTGACGCTAAAGGCCCTTTCACACCGGATGCGTAACGAAAAAGCGAATAGTTCGTGTGCGAATAGTTCGCGTCAAAACTCATCACATGAGCCGCGTAAACACTATCTCTAGTCTCTATCTTTGACGATTAGCTTTCTATCCCAAATGTAGTTTAGCCTGCTAGCCTACACAACACAGGACTATCCAACAACTTTTCGCCACAGCACATTCGCGTTCGGTGTGAAAGCACTCATTACACAAACAGCTGATCAAAAAATAAAACCATCGCGCGAATTATTTGTGCGTAAAAATCACGTCCAGTGTGAAAGGGCCTTAACTGTTCGCACACGAACTATTCGCTTTTTCGTTGCGCATCCGGTGTGAAAGGGCCTTTACTTACAAATAAAAGCTGAAATGTTTGTATAGGCTACAACTCAGTTACACATATAAGGTAGTTTTCATAAGCACTTGCCTTCATGGCAAATTTATTCAAACATACATATTTAATTAACAGTAAATAAGTGGTTTTTTTTTTAAGCATTTACCTCAGGAAAGTCATCCAAGCTAACTAACAAACGGATGACTTTCCTGAGGTAAATGCAACATTAAGTGAAATTGTTTACAAGCTTCACAAGCAAGTTTTATTGACATCTTTCCACGGTTGAAACACAAATTGAGTGATTACATGAGACATCATACAGATTTCGGTAAGTTGTACTGTAACTTTCAACTTACCTTTCTGATATTCATGCATGTTTTTCTAGATATAATTTGTATTAAAGTGGAAGAATAGACTTGCGCTCCGCACTGCTGTTTGAACTGAGGCACTGTCACATCACATAAAAGAGTGTCAAAACGGCATTTATTGTTTGAATTTCGTGATAAAGATGACACTGTTTCTTTTTAGAAGTAACAAAGCACAGACCTATTTGTGATTAATTGGGTGAGAGGTGCGCTACAAATAATGTTTAGTAAGTTAGCTATAGACCTTATTCAGAGCAGTGCCATGACAGGTATGAAAGTGAGGCTGTGAGGGATAGTCTTGCCTTGTTTCCAATGGCATGCACTGTAAAAAGCTGTATAAAACTCCTAGATTACTTACAATTTTCCACAGCTTATATTGTCGGGAGTTTTTTGTCAACTGAAATGTCTTGGAAATATATTTTTCCAGAGTTTCATGAGCAGAACAATCCAAAAACACATTAAATAACAGTACAGCCCGTCCCTCACAGCCCCGCTTTCATTCCCATTAAAAATCAAAGATGGCGCTGCTGTGAATAAGATCTATAGGGAAAATCTGGCAACCCTGGCTTGAACTACGGGTGATAGGGTCAAATAGAGTCTGCTTTTATGTAGCTATTTTTAGCTGTTAATGCGTCATTGTCACATTAACTTGCCCTAACTAACTCAACATGAGAGATTTTCTTCACACACAGTGTGAGTTGCAGTCCGTAATGTTTTGACAGGATATAATCGGCGCTGATCATCGGCTGTTTTTAAACAATCCACCGATGGCCGATGCTAGTGAAAATACTTACTTTTATCAGCCGATCCCGATTGTTGGCAGATACATCGGTGCATCTCTACTAAATAACAATATTTTTGACTACACTACTAAAGCTTAGTAAGTTATATTATATAACCCGTAACATAACAGTTATATTATATATTTTGATGCACTTTTGAATATGCAAGATAAGTAAACAAACACAGAACAATGAATAGAATGTATTGGTTTACATTCAAATTCACAATGAAAGTCACTTCAAAACTTTTTTTTTTTAATATTTAAATCTTATAGTAATCTGATATTTACTATTGACTAGAATCTGTTCCTGTATGTTTCCCACAATGCGTAACATGATGCAACTGAAAACAAAAACTAACATGGTTACTGCTTTGTTTGTGGTGTTCATTTATGGTCATGCCATTTTGCTCACTAACCTCTCATTAGGATAATTACTGTCAGACTCTTATTCTGTAATATGAGAGCTTGTGATAAAGAGAATGTGTGCTGATGGAGCAGTGATGGGCTGAACTGCTGACTCATGTTTGGCATTAAAGAATGATCGTCCCCATAGGGTCTTAATGGGAGATGTGGCATAGGGCTTCTATGACCCTCTGCAAGCTGTCCCTGAATCACGAGGATTGTTGCTTCTGTGCATCTTATTTACAAATGAATGGGGCTCATTATGTAACTGTCTGGATTCATAATGGATGTGTCAGTTCTTTTGAGGGGGGTTAATGTAATTTGACATTTTAAAGAGACATTTATCACAGGTAGCATCAACATGCGCTTAGAGAGATTCTTACAACAGATTGTTATTGCCTTGTTTTTGGAGATATGTTTCTAATAGAGCTGTCAATTGATTCATTAATTATATGATCATTTCATGTCACTATTTGCTGAGAAGAAATACAGAAGCTAAATACATTATTAAGACAGGCCATAAAGCATTGAAAAAAAAGTACTGTGTCTTTAGTATTTAAAAATAGTTAATTTATCTGAACATACGCAGTCTGGGACCTTTGCCATTTCAATGACATAAAAAAGTGTTCTAAAAAGGTGGCTGACTAAGATAATGTTTACTCTCATCTTTGAGATATTCTTGGAGAGTTTCAGAGGTTCTGCTTCATTTGCACATGGCTCCCAAAATTGCTTATCATGGTGTTCATTTAATTTCTCGCATGTTTCAGCTGTACTTGTTGAGCTGTTAGTCAGATGGAGTATGTCTCGCTGAGCACAGGCTGGGTGATTGTGTGTTGAATGCTGACTGCTGCCCCAGTGCTTCTTCTGTCAACTTCAATCTTGTAGTCTCTGTTCTCGTTGTCCCTACAGTGCACTGCTTTTCCGCAGAGTGATGTCATTTGTCCCGACTTGCTGTCCCTTAGAGACAGTGGTACAGAAACACCAGTAGAGTTTTGGGCTTTCTCTTTTGCTTCTTTCTGAAACTTACTTTTTGGCCTGCCTATTTTGATGTGCATATTGTATCCGTTAACTCTTTTTTTTTTTTTTTTACACGTTTACACGTTAGATGTAAATTATGCATAATTGCATGCAACTAGGCCTAATCCAAACCTAATTTAATCCTATAGTAAATACATGTTGTTAAGTAATATTACTCTGTTCTTAGATGTATAACAATAACACCCTAAAATAAAGTGTAACATAGTGTATACAATTACCCTTTTGGTACATTTGCTAATAATGGGTAAATTTAGAAAATCCATCAGTTTTTAATGGCCATGAAACTATTTTTCTTATTATTTCCTTAAATTATAATTCTATGTATATGACCATGAATTTATTTAGCTGTTATTTGAAGTAAAAAAACAAACAAAGAAATATTCTGAAGTTATGACAACATTAGAAACTTGAAACCAGTAGAAAAGAGCTTTGTTAAACATTTGATGGTCAATTTTTCTTCTACGTAAAGGCTGTTAGAAGACACATAAAAATAATTGAGTTTTATTTATTTAGAAATTTTTTCTTTTTCTTTTTTTTAAGTTACACTACCATTCAAAGTTTAGGGTTGCTGAGTTTTTTTTAATGTTTTTAAAAGAAGTCTCTTACACCATGTCTACACTGGACACAACAGTTGTCGCAACAGCTTAAGGCTGTCTACACAGGATGTGATGTAGCTACTGTTGCAAATTCATTTGTTCTTCATGCCAGAAGGAGCATGAGCGCTTGAAGTATGTCAGAAATAGAACGGAGCATCAGTTTACTGTAGGAGATTGAGTCTGAGTTGCGCCGCATTCAGTGTAGACAGCATCGTTCATTATAATGTGTTCTATTGTCTTTTGTCGATTCACGGCGATTGCGTCCGGTGTAGGCATGGTGTTATGCTCATTGCTCACCAAGGCTGCATTTATTTGATTAAAAATATAGTAAAAAAATCTTAATCTTATACCGGTAGAGTATAATATATTGATGGTGTTTGAAATTCTGTGCTTATTACATACGTATGTGTAGGTTATTTAGATAAATCCCGAATAAACAATTACTTCCATTTCAAATTCAAAACCTCTTTTAAAACAAAACAGTGTATGTCTGTGTTTTTCAGCTGTATGCTGTGCAGAGGTGGAGGAGCGGTTGATAAACTATTTACTCTCCCCTGACCGATACAACAAGCTGATCCGGCCGGCGATCAACAAGAGCCAGCAGGTCACCATTGCAATCCAAGTGTCCCTTGCCCAGCTCATCAGTGTGGTGGGTTGAAACGTGAAAAGCTGCCTCACATTGCTTATTTGATTATATCAATGTTATATGTTAATGTTTGTATTTCAGAATGAAAGAGAGCAGATCATGACCACCAACTGTTGGCTTACTCAGGTATGAGCAGTGAAACTTTTTGTGTTCGGGTAGTAGTTTTCTTTCTAAGGCGTGTGTCTTTTGCAGGTATGGAATGATTACCGGTTGATGTGGGATCCAGAGGAGTATGAAGGGATCAGGAAAGTCCGCCTTCCTTCCCAGCATATATGGCTGCCTGACATTGTCCTGTACAACAAGTGAGAAACTTTCTAGCACTTAAAGTACACCATGATATTTTATTCTGATTTAATTTGAACTTGTTAACACTTAAAGGGACAGTTCACCCAAAAATCTATTTACTTTACACTCATGCCATTCTAAACCTGAATGACTTTCTTCTGCGGAAAACAAACTGTTGAAAAATTTTCACACTGCACTTAATCCCAAGTTATTGTTGTTCTATAGACTGCCTTTAACCCCGGGTAAAGGAACGTTTCACAATTGGAATTTAGAAGCGGGGTTAGCATCGCTTTTTACCCTGAGTTATGAAACCCTGCTCCAGAGCAGTGTTAGCACTGCTTTTGTGGTGTTATTCATGTGCTGTGGACAGTCAGGGAAACAAAGCATGTTGTATAAACAGTAGTTTCTGTGTTTGAGGGGAAAAATGGCGACAGAAAACTGAAGAAGAGACCGTTTGATTCTTACCTTTATAGACCCAGGGTTAACTATTTAAATTATGAAAAGCCCTAAAGTCAGTGGGGTCAAAAACCACACTGGACCTCATTGACTTTCATTTGTATGGGCAAAAAAAAGAAGTCATTTTCAAAACATCTGTTGTGTTGTGCGCTGCTGATGCTATCTCTTTAAATAATTTAGAAGAGGTTTTATTTATGCAAAGGTTGAATCCTTATTAAAAATACAGGTGGCAGTAGGTGACTTATTTTGCAATCTTTTTACAATGCTGCATCGACGCAGGATTTGGGCAGGGTTTAACTTTGTCCAAGGACAGTTATTGCGTTAATCTCTGGAACATGATGATGCAAAAATAAACACTCGGGATAATAGTATCAGCTTTGAGTTTCACCTTTATTATGCACTTTATCATTCACAAAATAGGATACTTATTTAAAACAACAAATTTAAAACAATGTGTTTGTCATTTTTAGTGCTGATGGGACATACGAAGTGTCTTTCTACTCCAATGCAGTCGTGTCAAATAACGGTGAGGTTGCCTGGCTACCACCAGCCATTTATAAGAGTGCCTGTAAAATTGAGGTCCGGGACTTTCCCTTTGACCAGCAAAACTGCACACTCAAGTTCCGCTCATGGACTTATGACCACACAGAAATCGACCTCATCTTGCTGTCAGACTTTGCCAGCCGAGATGACTTCAAGCCAAGCGGTGAGTGGGATATTGTCTCCTTGCCTGGTCACAAAAATGAAGACCCTAATGACATCACGTATTTGGATATAACTTACCATTTTATCATCAGACGCAAACCTCTGTTCTACACCATTAACCTAATCATCCCCTGTGTTCTTATCACTTCACTGGCCATCTTAGTTTTTTACCTACCGTCAGACTGTGGGGAGAAGATGACTTTGTGTATTTCTGTTCTTTTGGCCTTAACTGTGTTCCTCTTACTGATTTCCAAAATCGTACCTCCAACCTCACTCGCTGTGCCCCTCATTGGAAAGTACTTGATGTTTGCAATGGTGTTGGTGACTTTTTCAATTGTTACAAGTGTGTGTGTGCTAAACGTGCACCATCGGTCCCCAAGCACACACAATATGCCCAAGTGGGTCAAATACTACTTCCTGAGCCGTTTGCCTGATTTTCTCTTCATGCGACGACCAGGAGAGTCCAACAAACGAGAGAAATTCCGCACGAAGCACGAGCAGTGCTCTTCATCTGATCTCCCAGCGAAAAGTGAGACTGATGAGACTGATTCCACCTTCTTTGTCAATGAAGATTCTGCCAAACACATTGGTTGGAGACCTGGAGAGTTGCAGGAAAACACAGAGTTTCGTAAGCGAATGGCAGTAAAGTGCCCTGTGGACATCGAGGAGGCTGTGAAGGGAGTCCGATACATTGCTGACAAGATGAAGAGTGAGGATGATGATGAAGGGGTGAGTGCTGGATTGGCTTTCACTCAAATATACTGAAAAAAAAAGATCGATGGACCAAATTAAATTGAGGACATCTGTTCTCAGTGATTTAAACTAATAATATTATTATTAATAATAATAATAATTATATATATATATTCAAACAGATGAAATATATATATATATATATATATATATATACACATACATACCTACATACATACATACATACATATAAACAGATGAATATATATGTGTGTATGTATATATATATATATATATATGTATATATATATATACTGTATATATACATATATATATATACACATACAAACACAATATATATAGAGATTTTTTAATTTTATAATATATTGTTAAAAATATATTTTTATTTAATATATTTTTATTTTACACATATATAAAATAAAATATATTTTTATTTTATTTATATATCTATGTATTTATGTATGTATGTATGTATGTATGTATGTATGTATGTGGGACATTTTATATATTTTTGTATGCTTACAAAATTAACTACAATTTTACAACAACCACCCACGCAAAATGAATTCCTGGTTTTGGTGCATACCTCATATATATGCTAAATAATAATCAACACTATAACATGTAACTTCTAAACAATACAGATCATTTCTTTTGAGTTTTTCAGATACATTTATTTACATTTTATTTCACAAATGAATTCAAATTAATCAGTGCATATTCTGTCTTTCTCACAGATTGTCGAGGACTGGAAATACGTGGCTATGGTGATTGACCGTCTGTTTCTCTGGATCTTTATTTTAGTGTGTGTTACAGGAACCCTCGGCCTCTTTACGCAGCCGCTCTTCAAGAGTTATAACACACCCAGCACTGATGATTTGTAGATCACTTAAAGTCAGACCAGCTTCAACCCAACCCACATATGTTTATTTTCAGTGCACACCCCACAACCCTGACTTATCATGAACTTGACATGACATCCTGCTTATTTTAGTAAATACTATAGCAAACCGAACAATGGACTTCAAACCTGACACATTTCATAAAGCATTAAGCTCTGTGTACCATTCAATGCACAATGACACAAAGTTCTTAGATGGCGTTGAGTCAGAGCACAATACTGGACACACACTGAATATTTATCTGCCTCTAACACTGACCCGAACTCAAAAACCCTTCAGAGCTGTCATTCATCCACAACATTTAGCCCAGGAGGCCTCAGCATTCTCTAACCTTTCATAGAAAATAACTCCCCAAATCCCCAAATGTCTCCAAACCAACACTCCTCTTGACTTGATTTGTCAAAACTGTTTTTCTGAAACGTATTCTAATTTTCAGAAATTCTCAAAATGTTCATGTGCTGGATGAGGAACTCATTATAGACCTGAAACCTGTTTAAGATGCTTTGATGCATCAAGACTACAGTATATACTGTCTTTTAATATAAGTCAATCCTAGCTCAAAAGAGACGTGGCTATAATAATAATAATAATAATAATAATAGTAATAATAATAAGCTGTCTACTGGAACATAGATTTCACACATGCATGTACCGTTCTTTAACACACATTTTCAAGACCCCCCCCCCCCATTATACTGTTAGATTGGTTTAAAAGTTAGATAGGCAGCTTCTTGCAATAGCATTTTGATTGACAGATTTACAGACAGATTTTTGAACTTGCTGTCGTTGGAATTACTGATGAGTGCTTAACATATAATTATCATGTCATTTTTTTTATGATGATTATGTGATATATTAAGAGAAGTAAATTAAAACCATACAAAATTGTGTCATGTTTGCGCTTTCATTTACGTACATTTTACTGCTGATGTGTAGTATGCATATAATTCATTTATCTTTAGCCATAAGGGCCAGGAAAAATCTCTTCAGGTAATTTGGTTAATTAGTTAACATTAGTTAACTATCCTAAGAATAAACAATACTTCTACAGCATGTATTAATGTTAGTTAATATTAGTTTCAACATACATTATTCAAATCAAAGGTTGTATTTGTTAACATTAGTTAATGCACTGTGAACTAACATGAACAAACAATGAACAGCTGTATTTTTTATTAACTAACTGGTTGAAATTCTTTTATTTTACGTAGGCTATGTCGTAATAACGAGATGTTATATGTCGTTTTTACGACATAAGATCTGGTTATTACGAGAAAAATATGTCGTTTTAACAACATAAGATCTGGTTATTATGAGATAAGATCTCGTTATTACGAGAAAAATATGTCGTTTAAACGACATAAGATCTCGTTATTACGAGAAAATATGTCGTTTAAACGACATAAGATCTTGTTATTACGAGAAAATATGTTGTTTTAACGACATAAGATCTTGTTATTACGACATAAGATCTCGTTATTATGAGAAAAATATGTATTTTAAACGACATATCTCGTTATTACGAGAAAATATGTCGTTTTAACAACATAAGATCTCGTTATTACGAGAAAAGATCTCGTTATTATGAGAAAAATATGTCGTTTTAACGACATAAGATCTCGTTATTATGGAAAAGATGTTGTTAAAACGACATGATCTCGTTATTCCGACATAATTGAGGGGAAAAATAATATGTATGTGGCAGCAATGCGTCACCGTAAGTTCATGTTAGTTAATACATTAAGATTAATCGGTAACACTTTACAATAAGGTTCATTAGTTAACATTAGTTAATGTTAATTTCAGCATTTACGAATATGTTTGTAAATGTTATGTAATAATATATTTGTATTTAAAAGTTGCGTCTGGTAACATTAGCTAGTGCACTGCGAACTAACATGAACTAACATTTTATTAACAGTTTGACAAGCAAAATAAGAGTCTATTTAAAATATTGTGCTAAATACACTGTTATATAAAACCATAAAATAACACTAGAAAAGAGAATCTGTTAAAACAATGTTTTTTTTTTTTTTTTGCTTCCACATGACTGCTTATAACACTACACTAGTAGAAACAAAAACAAAGCATGCATCTGCAATGCAGAAGGGGGCCTTTTCACCCTTCTCATTACTTTAATCACCAATCATTCTTGCTGCGGTTTAGGACTGTATTATTGCTGTATTCATTTCTCAGGACTCTGAGATATTTTTAGTGTTTTTTCAGTGTTAACTCATCATGACTGTGGCTCTGCTGATCTGACAGGTGGAGACAGTGAAGTCAGGGGAGTGTGCAAATGGAGGCTGAGATGCATTATTTAAAGGAGTGTATGAATATTTAAGTAATATTCCAGTCTGTTTTGCTGTCTTCTAAAGACAGCAGTCTATGTTCAGATGCATGCAGACATGCAGTGTGGATGAAGGAAGCTAATAAGCACAGAATGTGAGTCAGCAAGCATTAAATAATGATGCCAAGTGCAATAATGCCAAAGAAGACTTCACTTGACTTTGCTATTGCAATGTTGTTTTCTGATTGTATCAGTGCATTTTTGATGTGTATCAGAACATTTGACCATGTTTTTGTTATCCAGTGATGTTTTTCCCATGTTCCGAATGATACAGAATAACATGCGATGGCGTGAGAGAAAAGTGACACAGACCCTCACGGAGGCCACAGCTGGTTCCAACTGGAGCAGAAAATCATCTGAGCTCAGACAGTAGCCATGAATGCTGAGGAGATATGTTTGCCTGAGCTGCTGCTTGGACTCAGTGTGAGGGTTTACACAAGAGACGCCGCTGAGTTTTTATTTGAATTTGTCTGCAAGGTTGTTGCAAATAACAAAAAGAAACATTAAAAAAAAAATGTTTACACAAAACTGGCCAAAGCTGAAGAAAGGCTATTCTTATAATCAGCTCTCCAGCAAATATTCTGTATTTACAACAAATGACATTGTGTTACCCAAGTGGTTAGTTGATATTCTTATTTTTCCTGGTCCAAAATTCATCCATCCATCCAAATTTGTGTTTGAATGATGCAAAAAGAGTTGTTGACAACTATATTTCATTTTCATTTTTACATGCCTTTGTGCCCACATTCCCATGTCAAAATTCCATAAAATGAAACATATATTACAACTAACATTTCTGGAACATGTATTTAAAGGGTCTGTTATTAGTGTATTAAGATTGCTCTATCTATCTATCTATCTATCTATCTATCTATCTATCTATCTATCTATCTATCTATCTATCTATCTATCTATCTATCTATCTATCTATCTATCTATCTATCTATCTATCTATCTATCTATCTATCTATCTATCTATCTATCTATCTATCTATCTATCTATCTATCTATCTATCTATCTATCTCATGCCTCATATAAATCATGCTCAAAATACATTCAAACTTATCAGTGGTCGCATTTGTGAGAAAACACAGCCTCGTGTGATTAATTTACATTAGAAAATGCATTTATTATAACTTTATGTAATTACTTCTTCAAAATGTCTATTATAAACTTTAACACATTTTTTATGTATTTAATATCTTAAATATTGTTGTTGACTAGCAATTTTTTTACTAACTTTTAAAAATCCTTTTCGATTTTCTTTCTTTTTTTAATGCAATTTACGTTCACTCGAATTGTGCTGTTGTTGGCTGGGCAAAAAATGACACTCTGCTGCATTTTCTGTGGATGGTGGTGATCTACTTGGTGAAGCGATACATTCATCTGTCCCTTTAAAAACTGGCACGGTGCGCGCTCCTCCTCTCCTAGTGTGGGACCGGAGCGCGGGCGCGCGCACCTGGATGGATTCTCTCTGGGAGTGATTCGCTCCCATCCTCTGCTTTTACTAACAGCAAATAACAACTACAAACTTGTATCAGTTGCTATGAAAACTTGTTTTTAAAGAGCAATTAATGCGTTGTCACGTGTCACGCCAATATAATACTTTCTTTCGAAATGAAGTTGGCAGTCGTTGGTCTTTTCACCCTGTTTATCAGCATCATCGCCGCCACGCCTGGTAAGTGCAAACCAATCCTCGTCTCTCTGCCTTGTAAAGTACTTTCTTGGTTATGTCAATGTGTTTAGCATCCTTTTTTTATAGTTTATGAGTTATAGACTATAATGGATGTTACTAAAGAGATGAGTTATTTTATTATCTGAAATCAATTTGTAATCGTTAATTATTTATTATCAGAATGATTTATGTTCATACCTTGCACATCTTGAATGAGTCGTTGAACAAAGTTTGGTTCGTTGTATCAGCAATAAAATCTACAAATTATAAGAAATCTTACAGATAGATAGATTTGTGATTCTATTTGATTTACTTGATGTATCTCAAAATGCTATTTGTTCGCTATGTGTTGCTGATGAGTGCACTTGTCCTCAGTTGAGGTCAGTAAACAATTTGTGGAGGACGCAGTGAGCGGACTTCTGCTGACTGCCATGTCTATGAAAGTGTCTGGTTTCTGTCTGTCCTTGTGTGTCATTACACTTAGTGTACTTAGTCTTACTCTCAATTTTATAACAGGACTCTAATAGTATAACACTATTATTTTATCTACTATGTAACATTAATCAATTGAGATCGTATAAACAGTGATTGTTGTAGAAATTATATCAATAATGTAATGTAATAAGTATGTGTGTTAGCAGCTAGAGAGTTTGTATCTCTGGCAGAAAGAGAAGATGCTCTGCTCAGGGACTTGTTTCAGGGGTACCAGCGCTGGGTCAGGCCTGTTCTGCACGCAAACCACTCTGTGAAGGTCCGCTTTGGCTTGAAGATATCTCAGCTAGTGGATGTGGTAAGACAAACATACAGATCCAGCTATTTTAAACTTCATTTGGAAGCCTTACTGTGGACGGTACTCTGTCCTTGGTGCTGAAACACAGCAGACGGAGCTGTCCGTGGTTCTGAACGCTATTGACTTATGAAGTCAATACATCTCTCTACATTAGGCATATTAGGGGCATCTGCTTCCTTAGAGTCTATAAATAGAAAATATTGCCTTACTGCTGCTCTCCTCCTCCAACTTTTTTTTCACATTCTCCTGGTTTTATTTTGCCTTGCTCTTTCTCTGAAAGGGGTTTGCTGTTCTGAAGACTCATATGATGGGAGGCTGAATTATTAAAAGTGCAGAGATCCAGTGAGCTTTACGTCTTTAGCAGTGTGCACACACTCCACACAAATCCATCAGTGTACCATTTCCCTTTGTGATTATATTATACAAAATAAATTGACAGGAATTCAGCCTGAAGAAAATATATTTCCTAAGTAAATGCTGCAGGTATTAATTTGAGCTAGATTGCTAGCTCAAATAAATGCATAGACACAAACTAACATCCAATGCAGTAGTGATCCAATATGATTTGAGCCTGAATGAGCAAATAATGTGCTCTTTGGATAAAACCTTCTTCAGTGCATGATACTGACAGTCCTGAGTGAAATCTCTCAACTTCAATGTGCATTTTATTAACTGTCGACAAAGCAAATTAGTAATAATAAACAAAGTTGCGCCATTAGGGCTAATTGTTTCTCTCCATGATGATAACAATAAAAAAAGATGACGTCAACTTACTGTTGTTACACGTACATCTTGCAATTTGATTTACTTGATAAGGGCTCAGATGTGCCTGTTTGATGTTATTGATTTAAAAACTGCCTGAAGGCACAGGTGCCCAAGTGCCTCGTAATTCAGAGTATAAGATGGCTTTGAAAGTGGTTATGCTGGACGTTTATCAAAAGATATAGCCAATGATTTTGAGGGCTATGGAAAATAAATAAAGACAGCTATTATTATGTGGGCTCCAGTCACCCCTCTCAGCACCACTCTGCCTCAACTGTCTCATAATCTCAAGAAAAATAGATAATCATATAATTCTGTTTTTTGATTGATGTGTCTTTTGTGCTCTTTTTATGGTCAATTACTAGAATTTAGACTTGAGTAATGCAAAATAATCACATATATTGAATCTCACATATATAGCTCAGTTGTTTATGGTGTTATCTTTCTTGTTTCTCTGTTTATGAATTTAGGATGAGAAAAACCAACTCATGACCACCAATGTGTGGCTATGGCAGGTAAATAACCTCAAACATCCCTGTAAAAATGTTTCGCCAGGTAAATTAATAATGTGCTATATGCAGATAAATGAATTGGTTGTATTCAAGTCAAAAGTATTATTTTTGCCCTGGCTGTTGAAATTATGAACACATGCAAAAGCAATATGGAACCAATGAAATATAAACAATGGATTATGTTATAGTCAGTGTATGTCAGTGCATTTTTTTGTTGTTGCATTGAATAAAACCTGTAGCTGTAATTTACCCCTTTTTTTACCAAATAATTTTGTCAGATAAATACCTTAACCAAGTTTAGTGTTTTGTTCTTATTTAAAATATTGAAAAATATAATTTCCTCAAATTCTGATGGTACAAATCCCCAAACGTACATATATACCGTATGCTTGCTTCTAGCAACATTATTGAAAATAACAGAACATGCATATGATGTAAAAGACTAAATTAGCAGTTCTCTGCGAATGATACCAGACATTGACAATAGAAAAGTAATGAAACAAACACTGGCAAATGGGATATGTTTTTCATAATAAACTCTTTGTAGGAATGGCTGGATTATAAACTGCGTTGGAACCCTGATAAATATGGTGGCATCACCTCTATCAGAGTCCCGTCAGAGACCGTCTGGCTCCCAGACATTGTTTTATACGAGAAGTAAGTTTGTGTGGCTATCTAAATACAACAGTAATCCATCATTTTGGAATATTAAACATGTCATCCTGTCCACTCGCTTTTAGTGCTGATGGACGTTTTGAAGGCTCACTTATGACCAAAGTCATTGTGAGGTACAATGGCATGATCACTTGGACCCCCCCTTCCACCTACAAATCAGCCTGCACTATGGATGTGACGTTCTTCCCGTTTGATCGCCAGAACTGCTCTATGAAGTTTGGCTCTTGGACATATGACGGAAACATGGTTGAACTAGTGCTCCTCAACCAGCAGGTGGACAGAAGGGACTTCTTTGATAACGGCGAATGGGAGATTCTCAGCGCGACTGGGGTCAAAGGAAGCCGGCGAGACGGCCACCTCTTCTACCCGTACATCACATATTCGTTCATCCTGAAACGCCTTCCTCTCTTCTACACACTCTTCCTCATTATTCCATGCCTGGGCTTGTCCTTCCTAACAGTGCTGGTTTTCTACCTTCCGTCCGATGAAGGGGAAAAAGTCTCCCTCTCCACCTCCGTCCTGGTGTCTCTCACCGTCTTCCTCCTCGTCATTGAAGAGATCATCCCTTCTTCCTCTAAGGTTATCCCGCTGATTGGGGAGTACCTGCTTTTTATCATGATCTTCGTCACTCTCTCCATCATCGTGACCGTGTTTGTCATCAACGTACACCACCGCTCTTCAGCTACTTACCACCCGATGTCTCCATGGGTGCGTACGCTGTTCCTCCAGCGACTGCCACATTTGCTCTGCATGAGGGGGAACACTGACCGCTACCAGTACCCAGAGCTGGAGCCCCACAGCCCTGACCTGAAGCCCAGGAACAAGAAAGGCCCTGAAGGAGAAGGCCAGGCTCTGATTAATATGCTGGAGCAAGCCACCAACTCGGTTCGCTACATCTCAAGTCACATTAAGAAGGAGCATTTTATTAGAGAGGTAAGGACTTGAAAATGGCGGTTACACTTTATTTTAAGGTGTCATCGTTACAGTGTAATTATATATTTAAGTACTGAGTAATATAAAGCAACTACATGTACTTACTCTAGGGTTAGGGTAGGATTAGGGTTTGGTTGAGGGTTAGTTGCATGTAATTATGCATAATTTACTGTTATTACTATGGTAAGTACATGTAGCATATGTAACAAGGACACTGTAAAATAAAGTGTTACCAAAATGTCTTAAGTGAATGACTGCAAATATTAATAGAAATAAAGCTATTTTTAGATATACCTTAAAGTTTAAGTTCAGTTGTTACAAAGAAACTTTCAAATAACAAACAAACAAATAAACATTTTATTCAGAAAGGATGCAATAAATTGATCAAAGTGACAGTAAAGACATTTACATTGTTATAAAAGATTTCTATTTTAAATAAATGCTGTTATTTTCACATTTCTATTTATCAAAGAATCCTGAAAAGGAAAAAAAAAAAAAAAAAATCCACGGTTTCCACTAAAATATGAGACTTCTTTAAAAAAGCATAAAAATTACCCCAAGTTTCTGAACAGTAGTGTATAAATCTAAATATATTTATCTTGTCCAAAACACATTTAAAAAATGCATTTTGCCCCATTTTTTTTTTAATTGAATCTTGATTCAATAACATTCTGTAATATATTTTGCCATTTGAAAGTTTATATAAAAATGTATAAAACTATTTTCAGTTTGAAAAATTCTTTCTTAAGCTGCACTGAATACTTGGTATATTTACCATATATTTTAAATATATTTTGGCCAGAAAATGTATTATTTTATAAAGTTAATGAAGTTTTGCAGTAATAAGGTTCCTCTTGCATACTGTTGATGAATAAATAGTCAGGAATAAAAATGTTAACGCTAATCAAGTGTTATGCTGACTATTATTTGATGATGAATATGCCAGTCGTGACAATTATGATGCAATGAATATTACAATAAGGTAACATTAGTTGCATTAACTAACACTAAATAACACATGCGTTACAATATTAATAATAATACAACTGTTCATTGTTAGTTCTAGTTCACCTATATTAAATAATATTAACAGATACAATCTTTGATTTGAATAATACAGTAGCAAATGTTGAAATGATCAAGATGAATAAATGCTTTAGAAGTATTTTTCATGGTTAGTTCCCGTTAACTAATGGAACCTTATTGTAAAGTGTTAGTGAATATTCTTTGGCTCTTGCAGGTAGTACAGGACTGGAAGTTTGTGGCCCAGGTGCTGGACAGGATTTTCCTCTGGGCGTTCCTCACTGTATCTGTTCTTGGCACCGTCCTCATCTTTACACCTGCCCTGAAGATGTTCATGAGCACACCCCCTCCTTCTCCATGAGACGTCCAGAATTACAGTCAAATCCATCACATTACAAAAGGGAATATTACTGTACTTCCAATAATAGTGCAGACAGCGCACATTACAATGTAGAAGTGTTCTTTCACTGCATTAAATACTCAGATTTATGATTAACATCATAAGATGACCAGCAATGTTAGTCAAATGTAAAATGTGCAGAGTAGCATCACCTGTCCTAAGTGATACAACATGCTGTTTACAACTTTATTTTGTAGGACATCTATTGTTTGTAGATAATTTAGTTATACATTATTTTTTATTTACAGGCAACATTAAAAAACAGTTTACAAAAAAAAAATATATATTTTTTTGACCTGTGCAGGAAAACAATTCCACAGAATCAGAAGACTGTTTTGTCCATCTTTGAGAAGACGCACCTCTGTTTGGTCATACGTTCCTCTCTTGATTCTTAATAAACCTTCTTCTCTTTGGCACATATTCCACAAGTTAAGCAGTCAAACTGAGGAGCACAAAAAATACAACACGGTTTAGTCAAAAACACTAATATGGAAGCATCTTAACATGTAACTACACTTGTTTTTCTATATTTGTATCTACAATGTAACAGCATTAATTGCTTCAGGTAAATCAAGTATTAGTTTTAATTAAGATATTGTATGAAAAGGGTCACCTTACCTTCCATAACAAGTAGAACAGCAAAGCTAGTAACAGCAGAGCTGTCAGTACGCTGAGCAGAATGACCCACCACGGGACTCGACTGAGCAAAGCAGGCTTCCTTTCACGAAAAACAGTTAGCTTCACCTGTATCAGTCATAAAAACACTGAGTGAGCTTTGCCTAATACACTTTTTATTAATCACTACTACTACTACATCAAATAAAAATAGCTCTAATATGCTTAAGAATATACTAATCTACATGACACGTAACCTTAGTATTGGATGGCTGAATCCCAATATTCTCCTGAGTCCCATTAATGGTCAGAGATGCATCCAGTACAATATCCAAGTAGTTCAATGAGTTATACTCCTGTAAAAGAAGCCATCTTGTCAATAATCAACTAGTTATAATACATTTGTTACCACAGATGGACAGTAACAAAGTACATTTACTTGAGTACTGTACTTAAGTACACTTTTTAAGTGAGTTTTTAATTTTCTTGAGTATTATTATTATTATTATTTTTTTTTTTTACTTTTTTAACTTTAACTTCACTACATTTGAAAGACAAATATCATACTTTTTACTCCACTACAACTCTGTCAACGTCCTTGAGTATAAAGTAGTAATGTCAGTCAGGGGATGATTTTGGTTGCAGGGTTTGCATTTTGGTTGGAAATGAAAGTCGGGCTGACATCAAATTGACGTCAGCATCCGACGTCGTACAGACGTTGGATTTTGGTTGGAAATGAAAGTCGGATTGACGTCAGAACCCGACTGATGTCTTTCCAACGTTGGAGATTAATGTCAATCTGCCGTTGGATTCGAACATCAACCTGATTTTCATTTTCAACATTGGGTTTGGTCTTCAAAATGCAAATTTTGTTATTGTTTTGGAGCACACTAGCTTATAGATAACAGTAACACCGTGTCCTAACTACACGTGACGCGATAAAATTCCAGCGACAGATTTTATATTAATACCTATATTATATACAACAATGCAACAATAATAAAACAATGCACTGACATTTACTTTTTAATGTCAACAACAACAATAAGTACAAGTATAATTAAAATATTTGGGTGAACTAACACTTAAATAAATAATAAAAAAAAATCTTGTTAATTATTAGCTGGACACATGTTTATGCTACCACAATTTTCAAATACTGAGGAATTTGCTGCATTAATCAACATAGATTATTATTTTTTTTACACATATGCTACTAAACCAAATGAAATGCTGTAACTAAAGTCATTTGAATTGAAATAAAATTTCTCTTTCAGTTTGAGTTGTTTTTTTCTACTACCTGCAATAAACATTCAATATTATTTAAATGAATTGAACTCAATAAATTTCACTTTTAAGTCTTACAGTGCAGAAATAAAAAAGAATGTCAGCAAGTGTACCTCAAGAAAAGTATTGTTCCATAAGCGAGCATGGAGGACGATGCCTGCAGTGCTGTCCAGTGCCTCAAGAGGGCACTTTATCTCCACACATTTTAAGTCGTCAGCACACGTCTGGGGCGGCAACGTGAAAGGTAGAGATACATTTGCAAAGAACTCGACAAAGATAAGTACCTTAAAACCTTTGATATATGTTTTATAACTAGTGATAGTAGTGAAATGAAAATAAAGCACTGGTCAGTGGAATTGTGTAAAATCATGTGTAAAGTGAAATTACCAGAGTTTTATACTTTCTTTTGTTGCCCAAAAAGGGGAAAAAATCAGTAGTCGAGGCAAGAGCCTTCAGGCCTGATTCACCCTCTAGTTCACGCCTTCCTCTGGATGCCTAAGAAGTGAGCACATAGAATCAGTGACCTCTACCAGAGTGTCATAAGTCATATTGTGTCTGAGTCTCAAGGATTTATCATTCATCAAATACAGAAAGCTGCAAAGTAGAACCAGTGGGAGTTGATGTTAATAACTGATAGTTATTTAACTTTATATCCCATGAAGGAATTACCTTGATAAATCTGAGTGGGTTTATAGCCTCTGATGGTGTGCAGTGAATAATATTCTTTCCTCGATCGCTGATTTGCACAAGGTACATGAGCCATTTTCCCTCCTTGGTTGCTTTTGGCCACTGAATGTTCAGCACTGCAGAACCGAAGGACTTCAGAGGCCGACCAATGTTAATAATCTGACATAGAAAGTACAAGCACAAGAAGCACAAAATCAACAGGCTTTTAACTGTACTAAACCCAATAAGTATAATATACATCTAAATACTGTTTATTTACAGATATAAATGCAATAGCACTCTCTGTGATAAGCTACTGATTTATTTTTGATTGGAGATATGATAATATCTACAATTTAGGCTATTATTATAACCATTCATTTTGTAAACCTAGCAACTAGCAAGTGTAAGGGATTATGCCAGATTAAATTACAGTTAATGATAATGAATAGCAAAACAGAGAAATTCATCACTGTAACATTAGGGGGACTGAGACACCAACCCTGAACTCATACTGGACCAAAGAGCCAATATCATCTTCTGATTTCATTGATTTATCATCTTTCACTTCTCCTCCAAAGTACAGCTGGGAAGGTTTAGCAACTCTACAAAGACACAATACATAATAAAACAACCATTCATTATTAAAAAACAGTTGTGCTGCTTTTGTGTTTTTAAAGGATTTTTTTTTTTTTTGATAAATAGAAAGTTCAAAGGAACAACATTAATTTGAAATCTTTTGACCAAATTAATGCGTCCTTGCTAAATAAAAATATACATTTCTTTAAAAAAATTAATAAGACTTACCCAGTGACATTCAGATGCAGTTCAAAGATAATTTTCGCTTCTGCAACAACTATTGGAATATCTTGAATGCTAATCCTTTTGACAAAAAAAAAAAAAAAGAGAGAGAAAAATGAAACATGTACACACATATTGGGTTTCCATAGAAATAAGGAATTATATACTAATCAAACTTTGTATTTTATCCCCTAACCCTACACCTACACATCATAGAAAACTCTATGAATCATAGAAAGCATAGTTACCTTTTCAAAAACAAAAAACAAAACATAAATTAATATGATTATGTAATATGAAATTTTGTCCCCGTAATATAGAGTTTACCAGGACACACACACACACTAAAACATATAAACTTTAAAACTTTATTAGCTTGTTTTTTATGCAATAAAACTTTATAGTGCTACTTCTATAAATGGATTATGTTGATTAACAGTTAAACTAGAGGTACCTAGAAGATACCATCATAGCTAAGCAAGACTCTTCTTACGTTTTAAGGGACATTGTCACATTAGCGCCTGTCACTCTCAAGGAAAGCCTTTCCGTGTTAAGTATCAGGTAGAATGAAACCTGAAAGTGTTGAAAAGAACCTAGGTTAGGAGACTGACAGATTTGATTATACTGAAAGCATGCTTGATGGTTTGAGAGAATTTTAATTACTCTTCATACCTCCGAGTCTCTTTTAAAAGGATTTCCAAGTTGGCAGTCAGCCTGTGTTTTGTGTTCATTGGGGTTACACTGCACCTGGGTTTCCTGCACAGCGATAAAAACGAAAAAACAAATGGTATTTGAAAACATCTGTGCAAAATCTGAAACAGTGTACATTAAAAAAATCCCCTTGTTACTCCAAAAATGTGCGTAATCAAGTGAACTTAATTTAACAGATTTATTTCATTGAAAAGCTTTAGCTTTACTTGACAAGTGTTTGTTCAGTCAGTGTTTAGTGAGTGAAATTATAAATATAAGGCAGAATGTGTACATCATAATGAGCAACATTTTAAAATATAAGAACCATACATTTAGTGCATACAATGTAATTTAATGCATACAATTTAATTTAGGAACTACTTTACACAGTTGTATGGGACAACTTGAGACTTTTTTTCAAATCCAACATTCTATTTTTTCAAGTGTACATGCCTAGGTATAGACTGAATATGACAGTCCTTCAAAACAGATGCATTGAAGCATTATACAAATGTGTCCATCTTTTTGTATCTTTTTCAGTGAAATAGGACACTCACACTATTCTTCTTTGGCATGACTGATGATAGGTGCAGAAATTCTGGAAACGTCACAGACAGTTGACTCTGGTGTGCATCTTCTCCACCTATGTTGGTTACAGTGACCTCCAGGGCGACGTTCTCATCACCAGGAGAAATGACAGAAACACGATTTTCCCTTCAACACACAAAGATACATCCAAATTTAGCAATTCCAAGGATGGCTACTTAAGTCTATATTACAAGAAGGCCAAACACATGTCAAATATGTAGCTAATATGCAATTTGCATATACACAATATGATTATAACTGAATGCAATGAATGGATTTGCACGCTATACCCCTGAGATATTTAAACTCCTGATTTGGTCCTGATTTGTCAGTACATGTTTTGCAGTTACAGCAACAAAACTTTAGCTAAATAATATTGAGATATGCAAAATGCCAAATATCAATCATGTGGTCTTTGAACTGTAAAAAACAGTAGTGTGTTGTTCTAAATCTTGCACAAGCCACATAGTTAATGACATTACATGGATAGAGGGTCACATTTTTCTTGTTGTTGGTCTTTGGTGCAGAAGCTATACTGAAGCTGCAGGTTACTGTGGCAGATGTTGTCACTTCCACAGTCGGCATTCATAAAGGTGACCTGGGAGATAAGAGGTATGTGGTAAAGAAAGCCATGTTTGAGACAGTGGGATATTACAGCAATAAAGGAAGTGATATGGCAATATACCTCTGCTTTGGTTGTGTTTTCTTGTAGAGCGTTTAGAACTGGCTCTAAGTCAGGGAGGTTTCTGATTGTCTGTTTTGGATTGTCAGATGGCAAAGAAACAGATAAGCTGATGGAAATGCTGGTCAGCTTGTCCTGGATATCTCCCTAAAAACAGTACAATGGTTTTTAATCATAAATTCTCACTTTCAGTTCTTGAAACCAGCAAATCAAGAGTGTGAGTAGATAGTACCAGCAGCCTGAGCTCGGTCTGGACACACTCTCGTTTGCCCTGGCCAGGCAGTTCCCGGTCTCCCTGCGCAGCCTCAGAATTCATAAAGACCACTCGTGAAGGAAGACCCCTCTCTCTGCGCACTGTATCAGCCTTCAGCTTGTACTCGATCCCTAGAGAAAGGTGACTATCAAATGCTATCTCACATGCCTCAAAAAGTTCCAAGAAATTGCTTTGACAAGAAGCTGTTTGCCAAGATATAATAATTAATCAAACACACCCAGCTGGAATGACTCATACAGATTGCTGTGGGACATTTATTCTTGTTTTGATATTTAATGCAGTATGGAGAACAGGAAATGGACTCACTCAGTTTGGGATTGTATGTAGGTGGCTTGGCAGTGTAAGTGAAACAGGACTGAGCTGTAATAATGCTGAAAGATTTAAAAAATGTATATAAGTGTGTATGTTTATTTTTATAACTCAAATTATTATTATTTTAAAATACACATGTATATATATGAAGAGTTCAGATGCAAAAGCCTCTAAGTGCCATCTGACATTTTCTTCTAGAATTATCATTTTTATCAAGCTTGTATATTTAAGTTCAGTTATTTCACTTAAATGACAATTAATAGGTTATTTTCATTGCCATTTAAGTGAAATTGCTGAACTCAAATATACAAGCTTGATAAAAATGATCATTCTAGAAGAAAATTTCAGATGGCACTTAGAGGCTTTTGCATCTGAACTCTTCATATATACACTGAACAAAATTATAAAAGCAAAACTTTTGTTTTTTGCCCCCATTTTTCATGAGCTGAACTCAAAGATCTAAGACTTTTTCTATGTAATATTTTTTCTCAAATATTGTTCACAAATCTGTCTAAATCTGTGTTAGTGAGCACTTCTCCTTTGCCGAGATATCCATCCACCTCACAGGTGTGGCATATCAAGATGCTGATTAGACAGCATGATTATTGCACAGGTGTGCCTTAGGCTGGCCACAATAAAAGGCCATTCTAAAATGTGCAGTTTTATTGTACTGCCAAATTCTCTGAAACGGCTTATGGTAGAGAAATGAACATTTAATTCAAGGGCAACAGCTTTGGTGGACATTCCTGCAATCAGCATGAATGAATGTGTTTGGGATGCTCTGGATCGGCGTATACGACAGCGTGTTCCAGGTCCTGCCAATATCCAGCAACTTCGTACAGCCATTGAAGAGGAGTGGACCAACATTACACAGGCCACAATCAACAACCCTTTTTTTTTTTTTTTTGGTCTTATGTGTCAGTAAAACTGCACATTTTAGAGTAGCCTTTTATTACATAGAAAAAGTCTTAGATCTTTGAGTTCAGCTCATGAAAAATGGGGGCAAAAACAAAAGTGTTGCGTTTATAATTTTGTTCAGTATATATTAGTGTTAGATTTTGCTGTTATCTCACCATGGATTTTTCTTGCAGTCATGTGCCTTGAAGTCAATATTATTCGGTGTTAATGTCAACGTCTTTTCTATGTTTACCACTGGTTTAGTCCTTAAAAAAGAACATATTATTTATTAATAATATTAATGTAATTAATTTAGAATTCTAAAATGTACAGATCCTACAAAATGATATTTAATGAAAGTATATTTTATATAGTGTGGGGTGTGTCTGGTTATTCTTTCACTTCATATGATGAATTATATGAATGCAAAAGATCTGATCAGCATTGAATCTATAGATTTATCAGAATGGGAAGCATCCAACCTGTAAACCAGCACAGTATCTGAAAGTGAACCCACAGCAAGGTCTGGATAGCCGTTACCGTCCATATCCATGTTTCCAGCCAAGGAATAGCCAAACAATTTGATACCGCGGTCTCTGGCATCTAAAACCTTTTAAAAGAGATTGTTTTAACAGTCACTTTGAAAAAAGTTGCAAATGCAAAATTATTCACCAGATCTGTATAATGAATCATGCTGAATAATATAATATAATATAATATAATATAATATAATATAATATAATATAATATAATATAATATAATATAATATAATATAATATAATATGATATAATATAATATAATATAATATAATATGTAATATTTTGTAAATATAATATATAATATTATGAAATTAAAAAGTGTTAAAATATATTTTAAATACAATTTAAATCTAAAGCAAAATAACTGATAAAAAATGTATACATAAATTAATTATATTAATAATAAATATGCGAGTCCTTTTACGAACCACTGGTTTTTGATGAAAGCCTGCAGCTGAACCATGATGTATGTACACTCGACCTCTCCCTGTATCCTCATTGGGAGCGCTCACTGCAAAATCTGTTCATCAGAAAAGATCATTTGTCAGATGTACTGGAAAACTGAGGCTCAAGACTGAAGTATATATAACCTTTTGTTCAACCTTGGTGTCCATCTTGATTTATATCCCCAATGTGCGCCACTGCTAGTCCAAACATGGAGTCCCTTTTCCCGTACAGACACACTGGTTTGATTTGGTTCCAACTTTGTCCATTGGCCGGGTTGATGTAAATATACACAGCCCCTCCTACATCTTCATCCATGTTTTTCTCAGAGAACTCAGGTGCACCCACCACGATGTCATCCCACCTGAGACAATGAGGACATTGTCATCTCTAATACAGACTAAACTTGTAAAACAATAATTCCCTGTGATTACATAAGAAACTTTACAGTCACATCCTGTTTGGTCATAATTGTATCTGTTTCTAGTGTAAACTCACCCATCTGCGTTTAAGTCAAGAACAGCGAGGTCATAGCCAAAGGAGGAGGCCAAACCTGGACCTCGAAGGATGTGTTCAGCTTTCAAGTTCCTTTTTTCTGCCTTTTCATCCGGTCTTAGCAACAAAACCTCCCCACTGTGGTATGAGCGCGGAGCCCCCGCCACAACATTCAACTCTCCTTTCTTCATAAGGTTCATCCCAGTATCTAAAGCAAAGCCTGAGAAATAACAGAAGGAAAACTGTTGATAAATGGATGATATTAGATTGAAAAGAGTCATAAAATACTTATTTTATCATTAAATGTTTCCCCTGAAGTCCACTAATACTCACTAGTAAGTTCAGAATGAGTCATTTTTTAAGCTTATTTTTAATAAATGCTCTTTGAAACTTCTTGAAGTTACAGTATGATTTAAAGAAAATGTATTCCTCATTTTATAGTTGCTAATGTATTGCTAACTACTGCATCAGATAAGTCAAAATTCACAGTAATATTTTATTTTGAACAGATCTGGATTCTAGACAATTGTGCGATAGATTGGCCTCTGGTACACAGTAGTATGTTGACCATGATCACCTAAAAAGCTGCTGATGTCCACAGGAATAAGCTCGTGTTGTTGTTGGTTATGATCTCCTGTTTCATAGATCTCTAGAGAGAAGTCATCTACAGGCTCCATGTGCACAATGCCTTAAGTGTGAAAAGGAGAAGAAGTCATTATAAATGATAGGTTGCGAGGTAATACTACAGACTTTACTGTTACAGTATGTGTGAAGTTTAACATTATCAATAAAAAATGCTTTGCAGTACCTTTCCAGTCATAGGCTCCTGGAGCTCCATATACAAGATATTTGCTGTCTTTGGAAAACGCTACAGAGAGACCCTGTTGACAGTATCCAAACTTGTACTTATCTGCTTCCCGATCCCTACAAAATGATCTTGTGCCCACTCCATCCGTCACCAATTTAAGGTCCTGTTCCAAGACAAAACATCTGCCCAATAACCGCTGGTTGGTAAAACTCCAATCCTGGTACCTGTGGGCACAAGTCTAAATAAAACAGAGCATATTCATTACACATTCATTACACATAGCGTCAATTAAAACATTGAGATAACATATGTAGGCCTACGCATATGTTTACGTTTGAGGTGTCAACTTTAAATAAAATACTTTCACAATGAATAAGAACTAGGTAAAATGAAAAGCACAATTTACCACTACTTTGCCTCCTGGGCCCTGACTTCGGACACGAACACCTAGCCATTGGTTTTCTCTATAGTCTACTCCTGTCCTTTCCCTAGGACGAGCTGCCAGTATAGAAAATTGAGTTTAGAATGCTTTTTTAGGGATACTTAAACTGCTTGTATTATTAAATAATACACATAATAAAAAAACTATTTGATCATTACAATATTAAAAAAATTAGGAATAAAGAAACAAATCAAGTAAACCTCACCAACCTTCTATATCAACAGTAATGCGTTCACAGTCATCAGGTTGTGTTGTGAATTTACATTTGTACAGACCTCCAGATATATTGGCATTTTGAACGGGCAATGCTCTAGCATGAGGCGCTCCAATCAGCAATCTGAAGATGCAAGTGATGTCAATAGATAGATAGAAGTTAGTTAGATAGATAGATAGATAGATAGATAGATAGATAGATAGATAGATAGATAGATAGATAGATAACCTTTATGTATTGCGTAGTAGCATATCGTTATCTAATATTATGTTTAGCAATTAGATATTATTCAATTATGACACTAACATATGTAGCCTATACGAATGCATGTGAGAGACGTAATGCAGGTTGCTACAAAGTGTTGTCAAAGTTTGTGCTGCTGAACATATTTAAAAAAAATAATAACATAAAATTTTGATGTAACACAATGCTGCAAAGTTATTTAAACAATTATCACGTGTTCGCTATAAAAAAAATAAAAAATAAAAAAAAAGGTTTCTCACACGCGCTCCTCTGCAGGTTTGAGCTGATGGTGCATGGCCATAGAAAACCCAAACAAAGTGTCTGCTTCTCCACGCTTCTTCATCACGTTCTGTGTGTCCAGGTTAAAAGCCGAAACCTGCGGTGGCCGAAGCATCCACACGGTCAGGAGGAGACTCCACTGACTGAACAACATGATGGTGGACCTCTCTGGAGCTGGAAATGTATAAGAGATCTACTCCAGAAGAAAAACTATCACCGTAGGGCGAGGCGATGTGACGAATATAAGCCTTGGCTGTTTTATGTTCTCAGGGTGTGGATAAGACCAACTGTACAATAAAGAAAGTTAATGTTTACCTGCAAAGGAAACGTGAACACATGCCCTTTAATCCTCGATCATTTCCTGGGAGTTTAATCAAGTTCAAGATAAGAATCAACATGTTATGACGGTGCAATTTGCAATGAGAAAGAAACTTTAGTAGGCCTACACGAGCAAGCCACAAAGACATAATTTAAAAAACAAACAAAACATAGGCCTATAATAACATATAGGCTACCTTTATAAACCTCAAATAATCAGATAAATACCTCGAGGCCAAATCAAATTTTGTTGTTTTTTGTTTGTCTTAATGGAAATTAAAATCCGTTTTGTCCGGACAAATAAAACACATTTCACCAAAAGATGGCGCTAGAGATTTCTAGACTAGAATGTCGACTGTAGCCATTGACTTCCACAATAGGAAAAACATACTATGGAAGTCAATGGCTACAGTCAACTGTCTGGTTACCAACATTCTTTAAAATATCTTCTTTTGTGTTCAACAAAAGAAAGAAACTCATACAGATTTGGAACAACTTGAGGGTGAGTAAATGATGACCAAATAAACATTTTTGGGTGAACTATCCCTTTAACTGCGACGATGACTGCACAATGAAATAATTATATTCATTTATTTAATTTCAAATAACACGAAAAGGTGACAACTTGCCTCAACTCTACATCTAGGAAAAATACCTTTAAAATTAGTTCAAGTTAAATAATGTGACAAATTCCATGTGTGACAACTAGTGACACAAAATCTGGTACACTCTCAGAAAATAAAGTACATAATTGTAGCTTAAGGGGTACAATGGCTTGTCACTGAGGCTGTACCCTCAAGGGTACAATATTGTACCTTAACCTTTAAAAGAAACGGTACATATGTGTACCTTTTAATGCTTTTTGACCCTCAAAAAGGTACCTTGAGGTCCAATAATAAGCCCTATGGGGTACGCTAGTATAGATTGTACCTAGATTGTACTCCTACTGTACCCCTATTTCTGACAGTGTATGATGGTGCGGTTGTTTGGCCTTTGTTTTGCATTACTTTATTGAGTAGCAGTACTTGTCTCTGCATATAGTGGTCATGGTTTGGAAACTTAAGCATCATTGTGGTTTTAGCATTGAAAGCTTTAAGGTCTCACGAGCTGCCTTCCGGATGATTAACAACATGCAAATGACAACTAATAATGGTAAAAATTTATTTTCTCTTATTTTCAACACATTCTGTTTACTATAGTTGCACCTACAGTACATGTCAACTAGCTCCCATTAGAGTATTAGTAGACTGTCTGCTTAATATCTGCTATTTTATTTATTTTATTTTATTTTGATGGTCCCCCAACAGACATTCTACTACTGACTATAAGTAACTTTTTAAGTACATGTCAACTAACCCTAAACCTACTCTAGTCAACTAATACCCTAATTTAAAATTAATTCATATAAAAGTATAAAGAGTGTTTCTAAGATATTACTTTTTATAAGTAGACTATTCCCTTAGATGACAGCATGCATCTGAGCACTAACAACTTTAACTGTGGCAAAAATAGCTGTACATCCTGTGGAAACTTTAAATGTTGTTGCGGCAAGTGAGTTGTTTACTGAGAAACCCACTGAGGATGGTGTAAGTCAGTAGAGATGAGTGGTCATGGGAAACTTATGTGTGGGTATGGGTGACAGGAGGACAAGAGCGGTACAATGAAACCGCTTAAAATAACAGGTCTCATGATCTGCACCACCTCACACACACTTACACACGTATAAGCACAGATGCACTCCTGCACAGATAGAAGCCCATGCACATAAAAACAATCATTCACACATGCAAGGCCACTTCAACAGTGCACCCCAAACACAAGTTGATATTTAAAAATATGCATGCATTCTTGAAATTGACATTATGGTCCCAAGAGACACAAAATCTTGTTTTGCTCCTCTCTTATTTGTGTGTTTTAGGATCAGAACTAGTGACATTCATACAGTACAACAGGATGGACTTTTTACCAACACTTTATATAATATATTTATATATTAATGTTTTTATTCCTCCCTTGAAAATGACAAATACTAACGGCCTGTCTGAGAAACTGAGGTCAGGCTAATACACTTAACAAATAGCAGACTTTGAAACACTAGAAACCAAGATTGGTGTTTCAGCCGTGCACAGCGGTGGAGGCGGAGCCTAAGTCAAGACTGAATTTTAACCCTCCCTCACATAATCACAAGTTCTCATAGGAGGTGTATTGTGTATACACTACATACAAATATTTGTCAAAAAATTGAAAAAGTTGAAAGCTTGAAGCTCTAAGCTTTATTTATTTCAGGTTACAAGGCAAGGAAACATTCTTAATTCCTAAATTTGTGGAAGAAAATGTTCCAAACAATTAAATAAATCAAATCTTAACTGTAAGCAACATGTAACATACTTAAAGGTATAGCGGAGGATCTTTCCGAATTTTAGATAAGACCCGCCCTCTACACTTTTTGAAAAGTTTGATTGATTCACCAGAATGATTGACAATTAGGAGGACCAATAGTATAGGTGATCCACCCGGAAGTAAAAAATCCTCCGCTATACCTTTAAATATTATGGTAACACTTTACAATCAGGTTCATTGATTAACATTAGTTTACCTCCTTAGTTAATATGAACTAAGAATGAACAATACTTCTTCAGCATTCATTAATCTTAGTTAATATTAATTTCAACATTTGTTACCATTAGTTAATGCACTGTGAACTAACATGAACAAACAACGAACAGCTGTATTTTTATTAACTAACACTGACAAAGATTAATAAATACTGTAACAAATGTATTGCTCATTGTTAGTTCATGTTAGTTCATAATGAACCTTATTGTAAAGTGTTCCCAATATTATTTCTGATTAAGAAATTGGAACTCGCTATAAAAGTATTACCAACAGATGTTTACAAAATATAAGACATATACTTTTTTTTTTATCCAGACCTATAATGATAATAATAATAATAATAATAATAATAATAATAATAATAATAATAATAATATCTTACAAGTTAAAAAATAAAAAATAGATAAATAAAAAGTTAACCTGTGGTCGCTAGGGAATATTTGACTATTAACTGTCAAAAGCTAGAAAAACAGTTTGCAAAGCTGTCCTGTTCCAGAATACTAAATTAAAGTCATTGTGGTAAGTGTTCTGATTTTATAATCCATTTACAATTTTTATGTGCAACTAATTCACTCACTTTTAAGTAGCCATATTAGATTGACTGATCCCCTTTCCTTCTGATGGTCATCAACTAGACCTAGACAAGCCCACATGAAAACTTAGCAAACTAATGTAACCAGTGCTCGCTGCAGTTTAGTCCAGTTTATTCCAGTTTCAGCTACAACGGAACACCATTACCACACAATCATCAGAGCAGCAATCACACATTTGTGCACAACAACACCTTCATGCTAGCATTGCTTTTACAGGGCAGAAGAAAAAATCCATTTACTGCTACATCAGCTGCTGAGTCTGAGTGCGAAGAGTATATGAAGTATTTGTGCATCTTATCAACAAACATGCATAAAATTGATTTGTAGTTGGTTAGCCCTCTTATTTTTCAAGTGTATTGTTTCAATTAGAATTATATTTAGTTTACCTCAAGATAATCTTTTAAATGTATTTTTGGATTAAACAACAATGACATTTATTTCTTAGTCCTCCTTAACAGTTGTAATAGGACTTATATAGGCATATAATTTATTATCAATGCTTATATATAGCCTATATATAATATATAAGAAAATAACGGAATAAACAAAAAAATTAACGTTTTCTCATGCTGAGAGATAAGCTATGCCTAATTGTGTGAGGAAATTTCACAAATTGTGTTGTAAAAAATAAAAAGAATGAGACAAAGTTTCAGAACGGTTTGTTGTTTTTATTTGAGCTTTCATGCATATAACGTTGTTGTTGTTCACGGTCAGGAACTATTTTTTTCTAGCGGAAAGAATGCTTTTATTGATTTAACTTCATGAAAGTTGCACTACATATACATTTTTTTTACTTTAATATTGTGTGGTATTGGTAACCGTTTTATAAAAGCAATAAGGTAGCTACTCGAGGCAAGTGCTGTATCGTGAATAAGTAACGGCTGAAGGGCGTTGTTAGGCACGACGCAGCACACTCTCTCGTACCTTATTTTTTACACACACACAGACACGCACATACAGACACATATGAAGAGTTCATATGCAAAAGCCTCAAAGTGCCATCTGAAATTTTCCTCTAGAATGATAATTTTTATCAAGCTCGTATATTTAAGTTCAGTAATTTCACTTAAATGACAATGAACATTATCTATTAATTGTCACTTAAGTGAAATTACTGAACATAAATATACGAGCTTGATAAAAATGATCATTCTAGAAGAAAATTTCAGATGGCACTTAGGTGCTTTTGCATTTGAACTCTTCATATATATATATATATATATATATATATATATATATAATTTTTTATTTTTTGCTAATGAGATTAAATATTGTTGAGTAAAATATTGTAACGAGACTCTTCATGTTGACTAAATCACAATGGAATAACACTATGTATTTATTCAACTCATCATTTTACATCTTATACAGCACAACAGAACAGATAATAGCTGAACATTTAAAGAATTAGATATGCAAACACATAGACTGCTGAGATGTTTCACTCTTTCCCCCAGATTTCATTTTGTTCCGACTGAATCTCAAGGCTGCGTATGTCAAATTCTCATCATCAGTGTCCTGAAGAGAAAAAGTTAAAACTGACTTATTGCATGCTAGTTCACCACATTTATAAGATTAAAGCAAACCATTAACAGTGACAAATAACAATAACAAATAATTAAAAAAACACTATTAAAGGCCATTATTAATTTCCAGAAGCAACATGATAAAACTAACTGTAATTAAATACAATTTTTTGTTGGTGCTAAACAAAACACACCCTGCCTAGTTTGGCAGAACTTGTGGTCTGTGAAGGGACCTGTCTAGAAGTGTCTGTTCTGCTACAAACTAAACTAAATTAAACTAAACTAAACTAAATTAAACTAAACTGCTGCATTACTAAAACTATAGATTCCGCTTTATTACAGATAGCAAATCATCCTCTTACCTGAGCATTTGACTGCCCTCTAACTTGGTTGTCTTGTCCAGAGCCTTGCACTGTATGAAAAAGATGCAGAAACAACCATAAGCATTTTCAAAGACAAATGCAAAAATAAAGAACAAAAACTACTCCCAGGCTTACCTATCTTAAATAGGAAAGCCACGAGAGCAAAAACTAGAACTCCACAAAATCCTAAAGCACATGCCAACCCGAGCACTGCTGGATAGAGATTTTCTTCTGAAATGTGTTCTGAAATATGCACACTAAATGTTTATATAAGGGATTGGTATAAATTCATTTTTGTCTCAAAAGTTATTGAATGAAAGCAATAAAATCTGTTTACCACTCTTGACTTGATTTGTACTGTTTTCATAGCATTTTTGTTGACTCTGCACGTAGTCATTTAGATGATCAGACGTTGAAATATTTGATGCTAAATTTTGTTGACCTACAATCAAACACCCAAAGGGTTAACATTTTTCTTTAACTCATTGTTTTAGAAATGCATAAATATTTCTTATTTTACAGATGTACATGATAGACTAAATTCAGATGAAATAATTATAATGAATACATTGTTTTTTTGAATTAAGTCATTGTGATCATTTAATTAGTTAATAAGTTGTTTTACCTTTAATTATCAGATGTGTCCCACTTCCAAACTCAATATACGATGTTCTTAATCCACAATAGTACACTGCTTCATCTGACTGAGTGATGCCTGAAATTGTCAGATTACAGTTGTGGCTCAATCTCTTGCCCCGGAATCGATCATTTTTGAATTCTTTGTAAAATATGGGTTCCGAAAATTGAAAAAATGTTGATATGACTTGAGGTTGTTGTCCAGCAATTTGCTTATACCAAAGTATGTTATCTCCATTTGCATAACACTGCAGAGTCACAGTGTTGCCAAGTGCCACAGTTATGACTTTATTTGGCTGATGAATATGATGATGTGCAGTGCCTGAAAAAACTGATAATGTCCACAGGTTAAGACATGAAATGTCCACACTACTGGATATGCAGTATAAATAAATTATTAATCAAACATCTCAAAAATGTAAAATAAATCTCCGCAATCACTGAAAATAAACATTTCATAAGAGAGGTTTAAATAAGTAAAAAATTAAACATGACTTACGCAATATACAAACAGTAACAAATGCCCAGTGAATCATTGTAAAATTACTATAACAATTTTTCTGCTGTCCATTTACTTTTTCAAACAGGGAATAGTTTTCTTGCAAAGAAGAAGTTCCTTATATACTTCCTGTACTAACCACACTGGAAACTAGATCAATCACCATTGGTTGAGATACTTAAAAAAAAAAAAGGCCTGTCCTCCTCACCTCACCAGTTATCTTTTTGATATGTAAAACAAAGATCTGTTTACCAACAACGTTGTGACAGTGGCATAGAAATCTAGTCCCACCCTAGCGGCAGCAAAATTTTTTTGCAGCCAGGGTAATCTAGCAACTCTCTGTTGACTTTTGGAGCTGTAAAAACCTAAATTGGGTCAGGCCAATCACATCGTGTATAGAGTAGGCGGGGCGGGCTTAACATAATGACGACAGAGGCGACGGTTCCCTGCTACTTGAAAACAAAGAATGGCGGCTGCTGGCGAACAGTCTTTCGAATCGGCTTTTAAGTTTTTCTTTGAGAAAAGAGCAAAGAACGGCACTTAAGTCATTCTTAAAAAAAGATGTCTACGTAGTTTTGCCGGCCAGATTCAAAAGTTGAATCTATCAACTAACGTTAGCTCCGCTGTTGGGAAAACGCTCTGGTTGGTTGAAGCGCTGTCCTATTGCGTGCAGAGGGAATTTGAAAGTTTATCCCGTCCCTCGGATTGAGCCGTGTCTATGGTGAGTTGCCAGACCAAACATCTTGATGTAGGTCTGGCTTGCCAGGCTATTGTGACAGTAGACAATAAAAAAAAAATAAATGCATTCATTTTTTTTTTCTTCATAGGTTACTTTAAAATGATCATCATCATCTTCTTCCGCTTATCCGGTGCCAGGTCGCAGGGGCAGCAGTCTAAGTAGAGACGCCCAGACTTCCCTCTCCCTAGACACTTCCTCCAGCTCTTCCGGGGGATACCGAGGCGTTCCCAGGCCAGCCGAGAGACATAATCCCTCCAGCGTGTCTTAGGTCTTCCCCGGGGTCTCCTCCTGGTGGGACGCACCCGGAACATCTCCCCGGGAAGGCGTCCAGGAGGCATCTGGAACAGATGCCCGAGCCACCTCAGCTGGCCCCTCTCAATGTGGAGGAGCAGTGGCTCTACTCTGAGCTCCTCCCGAGTGACTGAGCTTCTCACCCTATCTCTAAGGGGAACCACTATGCGGAGAAAGCTCATTTCGGCCGCCTGTATCCGGGATCTTGTCCTTTCGGTCATGACCCACAGCTCATGACCAGGTGAGAGTAGGAACGTATAGATTGGCCGGTATATCGAGAGCCTCGCCTTGCAGCTCAGCTCCTTCTTCACCACGGCATCCCGGTACATCGACCGCATTACTGCAGAAGCTGCACCGATCCGTCTGTCAATCTCCCATTCCACCATTCCCTTACCTGTGAACAAGACCCCAAGATACTTAAACTCCTCCACTTGAGAACTCTCCACCAACCTGAAGCGGGCAAGCCACCCTTTAAAATGATGATTACTTTAAATGATTTCATTTTACTTTTAGGGCGGACTGTGCAGAATTAGCTAGTAGCAATATATTTAGATGACATGAAATTAAAATATCACACCCAGTTGCATCATAATCACGGCTATGCAAAGTGAGAATTTATTTTCACAGTAAAGCTGTCTGAGTGTGGTGTCACATGTTGGCTTGTTTTGAGAGAGAGAGTTTTGCCAGAGAGAGAGAGATAAATATACTGATCTGTTTACATGCAGACCACCAGAATACCTTTTTTTTTGCACAAAATCTGTTTAAGTAACCTATGCACTCTTTAAGCGGCACAAATTTTAAATCTCGTATACACGCATGTGTCGTCAGTATAAGCAACTTTCTCCACACTTTTGCGTTAGCCCAGTGTTCCCCAACCTTGAGTACCCCCAGCACTGCACATTTTAGAGATAACCCTAATTGATTCAACTCATCAGCTCATTAGTAAAGACTCCAAGACCTCAAATATGTGTGTTAGATACGAGATATAAAAAATGTGCAGTGTTGTGCCTGTGTTGTGATGCGATCGGTTGTAACATCCGCTCTATTGTGTTGTCATTCCGGCTCGACGTGCTGAGGGAAAAGGTATGTGTTAGTGTCTGCGGTTGATCTATTTTCTTAGGATATGACCATTAAATATTTTTTGTTGGTGCTGGTATAGACTGGGAGGTAGCACGCAAATCAGTTGGACCACTTGATACAGGAGCAGATAGGTTGGAGTTGGCTGGTTGTTTATTCAGGTGAGTGGCGTTCACGTGGGTTTAAGGTTGGTGGGCGTGCGTTTATAATGTGTATCATTGCAGCATTCTGTGGCGTGGGTCGTTTAGTGGCGTTTGTGCACCAGCTGCAGTTCACCTCAGTGAACAGAATCGTCATCTTCGTGGCGTTTGTACACCAGCTACAGTTCACCTAGGTAAACAGAATTGTCATCGTCGGTATGTATGGAACATTTATCCCACTAGGATTGATTTGACTATATTTTGACCTTTTATCTTCGTGTTGGATAGGTTGGGCATGACGTGCTGCAATATTTGGCAGTAGTGTGAGCGGCCCGGCCAGCGCTGTTGTCTCGCTCGGATTTTTTTTTGATTTTATTTTCTTTTGTTTCCAGTTAATCTGTTTTGTGTTGTCTGTCCAAGAAGTGCAATGGTGAATTGATGTGTAGTTTTTTCCTTTTTCTTGTCTTAATGATATTTTGTTTGGTTGTTGTTGTATGTGTCTGTGACTTAAGTTGATCTATTCATTATTTTGTTTCTTTGTAAAGACTAAAAGGAGTTATTCTCCTGTGTTTGTAGATTGATTAGCGTGATTTCTTTATATATCTGATTTTGATGATATTATTGGGGATGCTGGATTTTTGGGCTGTGTAAGTCCAGCTAACTGTTCCATCTTGACCCTATTTTTGTTTTGTATTAGCCTACACTGCTAGTGGTGTAAAATTGTTTATTGTATTTGTATTTATTTCTTTTTTTTTTTTTTTTGTATTTCCATACAGGTGCTGAGGGCCACTTGCGTGGGTGTCCTGGGGCTGTGGTAGTGGGGTCTCCCGTTCACTTGAGAGTGCTTTATTTCACTTGTGTGGTGTGGTGAGGTGTGAGTATGGAGTGAGCTTTTCTTTTTGCTTTCTTTGTAGGCCACTTCCAGCTGGGGGTGCCCAGAGTAGATGTCCTCCAGCCCTGTATGGTTATGTCAATGAATGTGTTTTTCTTTTTTTGTTTTCTTTGGTAATTTACCGTTGCCGTTATTGACATCTCAACTTTTTTTTGATTTATTTCCTTGTCAATTATTGTGTGTCTGTTGAATTAGTATTTTGTCTAATGCTCCGTTGAGGGGTGGTTTTATACTGTGACTGAGACTTGTAATAAAGTATCTTTTTGTAGAACCCATGACTCTGCCCAGTTACTGGCTGATAACGAACCTGTGTGCTCTGAGTAGATAAAAGCCGGTGGCTTGTAATTCATTCTTAGGGTGCAAGTCCCTAGGTGGCGTAGTCGACAACCAAAAATTATATTAAAAATCATTTCTTTAGGTTAGGCTGACTCCCTTGTTGGTAACCGTTCGGTCACAATTGGCGTAGTCGGCAGGATTTCGGCAGTCTTGGCAGAGACGTGGGTTCTAGTGTGTGGTGATAGAACAAGGGTTGAGTTTTGTTTTTTGTGCTTTGTTGGTGTTTTTCTGTTTTTTTGACAGGGGCGAGGCAGCAGCGCTGTGCGGGCTGGAGAGTGGATATTCGGTTCTTCTCCCCTGATATTGGTTTTTGCGGCTCTCCTTTTTCGTATTGGGTAAGTGATGGAGGAAGAAGTGCAAGAACTTCGAGGGCTTATTGCCCAGCTTAAAGCAGATAATGAGAAGCTACGACAGGAGCGAGTGGTGGCTGTTGGGCATGGTGCTGCTAGTGCAGTGGACCCTGCACCCACCATTCCTCCTGAGCGGGGTGGTGGTAGTGCCCCAGTGACGGATCGTCTCGTTTTGGTACCTAGGGATAGGAGATGTCCTAAGTTCAGTGGTAAGTCAGGGATAGGTATCGACGAGGGGGTGGAGGAGGCTGAAGCCTGTATGCGTGCTCGATAGCTTACCCCAGCCGATCAGGCGTTCTTTTTGGTTGATCATCTAGAGGGGGAAGCAAGGGAGGAGATTCGATATTGCTCAGAGCAAGAACGTGGTGATTCTGGTAAGATTATTGCCGTGCTACGCGAATTATATGGGTGTTCGACGTCATACATAGCCTTACAGGAGGCTTTCTTTTCCAGGAGGCAGCAGGAAGGAGAAACTTTATTGGAGTTTTCTCTTGTTTTGTTGAGCCTTTTGGAAAGAGTTAAGCAACAGTCTCCAACTGTGTTGCTAAATGCGGATGTTTTGCTCTGAGACCAGTTTGTAGAGTGTGTAGCCGATAATTCCTTGCGTCGTGAACTTAAGCAGCTGGTGCGCCGACAAGCTACTATTAGTTTTCTGGATATTCGTGGGGAGGCTATTCGCTGGGAGCGTGAAGGGATGTCAGGTGCAGTAAGGACCCGTAGTCAATCTGTCCCATTGATTTATGGTACCCAGTATGGGGTGCAGGGGGAACCGCATACTGAAGTCCATAGCCTCTCCCAAAGCTCCGAAATGAAAGAGTTAAGAGAGATGCTGAGGTTGCAACAAGAACAGATAACCCAGCTCGTTCAAACTGTGGCTAACTTGCGTCGCCCTGAAGTGCGCGGTCAATCGCCTCATAGGGCACCGGTGATATGTCGGAGGTGTCAGAGACCTGGCCATTTTGCCAGGGAGTGTGATGGGTTGCGGGTTCCCCATCGCACTCAACCTTCCATTGCTTCAGGGTCAGCAGTAGATCGGAATAGCCAGCCGCCTCCTTCCGGTCCTTCGGGAAACTAATTCCCTCCGAGCCGCAGAGTCAAGGCTCGGGTAGGGAATTTATCGGCTCAGTATTAAGTGGTCCTGTGTTAAGATCTAGTCTAATGTCGTCATGTCCTTATCTCGTTGTTTCAATTGGAGATATCTTAGTGTCGTGTCTAATAGACACGGGGTCTATGGTATCTACCATTACTGAGAGTTGTTTCCTGCAGCACTTTGAGCCTTTGGGTCGGGAGAAGTTGCAGTCTTGTCAGTGGCTGCAGCTTCGAGCGGCCAATGGCCTTCCTATTCCTTATATTGGGTATATGGAGGTGGATATTGTATTATGTGGGCGATTGGTCCCAGGGTGCGGGGTTCTTGTTGTCCGAGATCCTCCTGATGGGTTACGTGACCAAGCACCGGGTGTTTTAGGGATGAATGTCCTAAGCCGGTGTTATCAGGGACTCTTTGGACAGCATGGCCCTGCCCTCTTTGATTTGCCCGAAGTGTCTGAAGCCCCTTGTTTTTTGTCACAAGCATTGCAGGAGTGCCAGGCCGCTGGTGCCACCTCCCTTGGGGAAGATCATGGAGGAAGGGTGAGATTGCGGGGCCGCCAGTCATGTCGTATACCAGGGGGTACTATGAAGTTTGTTCCAGCTACCTGTTCAGGCCAGTTTGCAAACCAAGTAGTATTTTTCGAGCCTCCTGAGTCAGGGCTTCCTGCTGGGCTGTTGGCCCCTTCATCCTTGGTACAGGTGGTGAGAGGGACAGTGTATGTGCCAATGGTAAATGTTGGGGTTATTGATGTAATGCTTTACCCCCGCTCTGTTATAGGTACCTTGATTGGCGCTTACGTTGTGAGCTGGCCGGCGGGGATTACTGAGGTGCCATCGATGGTGGCTACTGTTAATTCGCAAGGTGTTGAGAATGGCTTGGGGATACAGGAACGAATAGAGGCAGTGGATTTATCCAGCTTGCCTGTTGTGGGGCAAGGGCAAGTAAGGGCATTGCTCCACCGTTTTAGTTCTGTGTTTTCTAGCCATGACGGGGATCTAGGTTGCACTGATTTAATTTCGCATGAGATACCCCTCGAAGACGATACCCCGGTCCGTCAGCGCCATCGCCGGGTTCCCCCAACGGAGTACGAGGTAGTCAAGTCCCATATTAATCAGCTGTTGGAGGCGCGGGTTATAAGGGAAAGCTGTAGTCCTTATGCTTCACCTATTGTGCTGGTCAAAAAAAAGGACGGTGGTCTCCGTATGTGCGTGGACTACCGTCAGTTGAATGCAAAGACCAGGAAGGACGCTTTCCCTTTGCCCCGCATTGAGGAGACACTGGATTCTCTGGCAGGGGCCTGTTGGTTCTCCACTCTGGACTTGGCCAGTGGGTACAATCAGGTCCCTGTCATGGAACGGGATCGCCCAAAGACTGCCTTTTGTACTCCGTTCGGATTGTTTGAGTGGAACCGGATGCCCTTTGGCCTCTGTAACGCCCCAAGCACTTTCCAGCGCTTAATGGAGAGGTTGTTTGGGGATCAGCAGTATCAGTCGCTGCTTCTGTATCTGGATGACGTGGTAGTGTTCTCCTCCTCTGTTGCCCAGCATGTAGAACGTTTAGAGGTGGTGTTAAGCCGCCTGGAACGTGAGGGACTGAAGGTTAAGTTGTCGAAGTGTGCATTCCTCCAGCGAGAGGTAAAGTATCTAGGGCATGTAATATCAGCCGCAGGGGTTTCCACTGACCCCGGTAAAATTGAAGCTGTGGAAAAGTGGCAGAGGCCAGGGACTGTGACCGAGCTGCGTTCATTCTTAGGTTTTGCCAGCTACTATCGCCGGTTTGTGGAGGGTTTTGCCAAGTTGGCTGCCCCTCTACATAGGTTGGTGGCGGAGTGTACTAGGGTGGGGCCTGGGAAGCGAGCGAAGCAAGGGTTGGGCGAGGCGTGGACAGAGCAGAGTCAGGCGAGCTTTGAGGGGTTAAAACGTAAGCTTACTACAACTCCAGTTCTGGCTTATGCTGACTTTTCGCTCCCCTTTATTCTTGAGGTGGACGCTAGCCATGCGGGGTTGGGTGCGGTCTTATCTCAGGAACAGGAGGGGAGGGTACGACCAGTGGCGTATGCCAGCCGTAGCCTTAGGCCCACTGAGCGCAATATGAGTAATTATAGCTCTATGAAGTTAGAGTTTTTGGCGCTCAAGTGGGCCATGGCTGAAAAATTTCGAGAATACCTGCTCGGCAATCGGTGCGTGGTGTTCACGGACAACAACCCCCTCAGCCACCTTGCTTCTGCGAAGTTGGGGGCAACAGAACAGAGGTGGGCCGCTCAGTTGGCCTCGTTCGACTTTGAGGTGAGGTATCGTTCGGGTCGCAGTAACCAAAACGCTGATGCCCTTTCTAGGCAAAACCCAACGTGGAGTGTGGAGGGGGAACAGTTGAAGGTGGGGAGTTGTATCCCGGCACTAGTAAGAACTGCCACAAAGGTGGAGCTAACTGCACCTGCTTGCCTGGCTGCTATTACGGCTTTACCGGGTTATGTGGCTACCGATTTGCATGTGTTGCAAGAAGAAGACCCAGATATTCAAGTGGTGTTTAGGTGCTGGGGCCAAGAGGCACCATTGGCTGGAGAAGAGTGGCAACAGCTCTCCAGACCAAGTAGAATTCTATTGCGCCAGAAAGACCGGCTAGTGATGCGGGATGGGGTACTGTACCGTAGGGTGTTCCGCCCGGATGGAGGTGAGGAAAATTTACAGCTGGTTTTACCAGCCGCTATGAGGGCTGAGGTCCTCACACAGCTCCATCAGCAACATGGGCATCAGGGCGTTGAGCGGACAACGGAACTGGTACGCCAAAGGTGCTACTGGCCAGGTATGTCGTCAGCGGTGGTGGAATGGTGTCGGCAATGTGAGCGCTGTCAGGTGGCTAAAACCACTCAGCCATTAGCGCGGGGGTTTATGGGTCATGTGTTGGCTGCTCGACCTAATGAAACAGTGGCCATTGATTTTACGGTGTTGGAGCCAGCTCGTTCGGGACATGAAAATGTTCTAGTTATGACCGATGTATTTAGTAAATACACTCTAGCTGTGCCCACAAGAAATCAGCGGGCGGAAACTGTAGCTCAGGTGCTGGTAGCTGAGTGGTTCTTCAGGTTCGGGGTACCGGCTCGGATTCATTCTGATCAGGGTCGGAATTTCGAGTCGGCTCTTATACGACAGCTCTGTGGCCTTTATCAAGTTGAAAAATCACGAACCACTCCAAATCACCCCGCTGGCAATGGTCAGTGTGAGAGGTTTAATCGGACTCTCCATAACCTCTTGCGCACCTTGCCTGTCTCAAGGAAGCGTGACTGGGTCTCCTGCTTACCTCAGACATTATTTTGTTATAATACCACCCCGCACCAGTCTACAGGCGTATCGCCGCACTTCTTGATGTTTGGGCAGGAGCCACGTCTCCCAGTGGATTTCCTTCTGGGAAGGGTCCCAGAAGTCTCTGGAGGGGAAGTGCATGAGTGGGTGTTGGAGCACCAAACTAGGTTGCAGGTGGCCTTCGATGGGGCCCGTGAACGGTTGCGGATTGAAGCAGGTAAACGCAAAGCTCAGCACGACAAGCGTGTTAGGGATGTCCCTTTGAGGGAGGGCCAATTGGTATACCTCAGGGATTATAATCGGAGAGGTCGGCAGAAGATCCAGGACCATTGGAGTTCTGTGGTGTACCGTGTTGTCCATGCCCCCAGAGAAAATGGTACGGTTTATACCATTGCTCCAAGAGATGACCTCGGGAAGATAAAACGGGTGCATCGTTCATTACTGAAAGTTTGCTTGTGCAGGGACCCCCCCTTGGAAGATTCTTTCTCTGACTCACTCACCGGTAGTCTCGTGATAGAACAGGAGGAGCTGCCTGGGGATGAGGAGGAAGACCTATGGGTTGTTGTGCCTCATGCCCCACAGGTCAATACAGCCCCCGTAAGTGGCACTACTTCCCTTGGAGTGGGTGGATCAGTGACTGGGCAGGAGGGCTTGACATCCTCTGGACTGGATGGGGTTGGTGTCACTGCAGGGTTAGGCCGTCCAGTTGTACCGGTGACTGCATTACCAAGTCAAAGTACAGGTAGAGAAGGTATAGATAGAGAAGTGCGGCGCACTACACGGGCTACAGCGGGGCAGCATCCCAATCTTCATCGACTCCCTAGGGCGGTGGTGGCGGAGACTGGGGCCCCTGAGGTTCTTGGGACTACAAGTAGTGTTTCTGTCATGTTTAGACCGTGGGATTGAAAGCTTTTTCTCACCGTCGGGCCGACGATGCAAAAGGTGGGGGAAGAATGTAGTGTGTGGGTGACGTAGATGTCACTCATTGGTTGTCAAATCAGGAAACGCGTATTTAAGTAGGCTGCGCCTGTGTTGTGATGCGATCGGTTGTAACATCCGCTCTATTGTGTTGTCATTCCGGCTCGACGTGCTGCAGGGAAAAGGTATGTGTTAGTGTCTGCGGTTGATCTATTTTCTTAGGATATGACCATTAAATATTTTTTGTTGGTGCTGGTATAGACTGGGAGGTAGCACGCAAATCAGTTGGACCACTTGATACAGGAGCAGATAGGTTGGAGTTGGCTGGTTGTTTATTCAGGTGAGTGGCGTTCACGTGGGTTTAAGGTTGGTGGGCGTGCGTTTATAATGTGTATCATTGCAGCATTCTGTGGCGTGGGTCGTTTAGTGGCGTTTGTGCACCAGCTGCAGTTCACCTCAGTGAACAGAATCGTCATCTTCGTGGCGTTTGTACACCAGCTACAGTTCACCTAGGTAAACAGAATTGTCATCGTCGGTATGTATGGAACATTTATCCCACTAGGATTGATTTGACTATATTTTGACCTTTTATCTTCGTGTTGGATAGGTTGGGCATGACGTGCTGCAATATTTGGCAGTAGTGTGAGCGGCCCGGCCAGCGCTGTTGTCTCGCTCGGATTTTTTTTTTATTTTCTTTTCTTTTGTTTCCAGTTAATCTGTTTTGTGTTGTCTGTCCAAGAAGTGCAATGGTGAATTGATGTGTAGTTTTTTCCTTTTTCTTGTCTTAATGATATTTTGTTTGGTTGTTGTTGTATGTGTCTGTGACTTAAGTTGATCTATTCATTATTTTGTTTCTTTGTAAAGACTAAAAGGAGTTATTCTCCTGTGTTTGTAGATTGATTAGCGTGATTTCTTTATATATCTGATTTTGATGATATTATTGGGGATGCTGGATTTTTGGGCTGTGTAAGTCCAGCTAACTGTTCCATCTTGACCCTTTTTTTGTTTTGTATTAGCCTACACTGCTAGTGGTGTAAAATTGTTTATTGTATTTGTATTTATTTCTTTTTTTTTTTTTTTTGTATTTCCATACAGGCGCTGAGGGCCACTTGCGTGGGTGTCCTGGGGCTGTGGTAGTGGGGTCTCCCGTTCACTTGAGAGTGCTTTATTTCACTTGTGTGGTGTGGTGAGGTGTGAGTATGGAGTGAGCTTTTCTTTTTGCTTTCTTTGTAGGCCACTTCCAGCTGGGGGTGCCCAGAGTAGATGTCCTCCAGCCCTGTATGGTTATGTCAATGAATGTGTTTTTCTTTTTTTGTTTTCTTTGGTAATTTACCGTTGCCGTTATTGACATCTCAACTTTTTTTTGATTTATTTCCTTGTCAATTATTGTGTGTCTGTTGAATTAGTATTTTGTCTAATGCTCTGTTGAGGGGTGGTTTTATACTGTGACTGAGACTTGTAATAAAGTATCTTTTTGTAGAACCCATGACTCTGCCCAGTTACTGGCTGATAACGAACCTGTGTGCTCTGAGTAGATAAAAGCCGGTGGCTTGTAATTCATTCTTAGGGTGCAAGTCCCTAGGTGGCGTAGTCGACAACCAAAAATTATATTAAAAATCATTTCTTTAGGTTAGGCTGACTCCCTTGTTGGTAACCGTTCGGTCACACTCAGTTTCTGTTATTTCGTTTGCCTTGGTTCACTAATCAGTCTAGTTGGTGTTTATAGTTCCCTGTCCCTTTATAGTTTCTGTTTACCTCTTGTGTTTATAAGCCCTGAGTTACCCTTAGTTCATTGTCCTGTATCGTCAATGTTTGTTGTGGTTGTGTTCTCCCGAGTTGTATTCATTATTAAAGACTATTATTTCCTCAATCTCCTTTATCGTACGAGTTGTGACTACAGCCTCCAGTGACAACAGCCAATAATGTATTAGGATGCAGCCGGTTCCGTTTGAGAAGCACCATATTTGTTCTCCAACGTTTTCCCACATGTGAACTCCCTTATAAAGGTCACTTATGCATTTAATGTCACAACAAGCAGGGTTCTCTGGCAGAAACTCAAGTCATAAACAACTGTTTCTTATGGCATAAGGTTCACATTTACATGATGTTTGCTACACTACACTTTTTTTTTTTTAAACCATCTTTCAACCTGTGTTTCTGCCTTACCCTAAATCATGGCAAGCCTAAAATAATTATTTATAATTAGATGTTGAGACTGTAAGTAATTATAGTCTGCTCTGATCCAACTTTCACTCCAATATATACATTTAAATATGCTCCTTCCCTAAAAAGAGCTTATTTATCATAGAGACAATTCCTTCTGATCTCAGTAATATGTAAATAGTATCACCGGAGTGGGGCCTTGGCTAGAGGATTCGGGGCCCCCTGAAAAAATATTGATGAGGGCCTCCACTACCCTCCACCAATATCATATACTGTACAATAGATGAGCATGAAGGCCCGCATATAACAGAAGATGGTGATGTTGTTGTAAAGTTTTTATTTTACTTTATTTTAAAAGTTAAATGTTTATATAAAATTGCAACTAATAAAAACTAACAAAAAGCAAGAAATTGTTAAATAATAATAAAACCAATTCTAAAAAAGTAACAGGAAAATAATGTGTTTTTTTCCCCATCAGTCTGTTATAATTCATAAATCAAAAAGTAAACATTTAGAAATTGACAAGAATGCAGTCAAATTTAAAAAATAAAATCATTTATTGTCTTATTTTTTAATAAAGATAATATGGAACTGGTAATATTATTAAATAAAGCTTATAATTCAAGTGCAGTGTGTTGTATTCGTGTTTTCTTAATGTAATAAATATCATCAAGTATTCGACAGTAGCCTACTCGGCAGGCTGTAGACGATAGTTTTCTTGTTCCCAGCGAAATAACAATACAACCTGTCTTTAAGAACGTCTAGATCGACTGGGATACAACAACTCTCCTGGCCTCCCTCTCCTTCTGATACCCTGATTTATGTTTTCTTTTCCCCGAGTCCCCGACATTTTATTCTCCTGCTCCTCCACCAAGTTCAGCGTTAACTTCAGGCACTGCCGCCTCAACTCTGATTGGTTCTGTTCACGAGCTGGGGTGGGACTTACAATTGTATTGAGTCCATCATATGTTTGTCACTGACTGAATAATTAATAAATACTTTAGATCGGACTAAACCATTTTTATCAAGAACCATCCTGAATACAGGGATTTCAAACAGTCTTATCACCTTAACATTTGGCTGTTCTTATTTGAAAGAATATCGAAAATGTGGGAACAGAAGGCTATCTCTTTCATTGTTATCTTCAGTTTACATTTAAGACTTAGACAGAGCTTTAATTTACATACTGAGAGAGAAGACGGATGTGATCAAATGTTTGAGCAGAGATTGTTATCTGTGTTCATTCTGACGCCAGTGAACCCAAAGTGCCTCGTGTACTTTGCTACTGCTATGCCCTGTAATAAACTTCATTTTTGAGATCTTCGACGTCCACATAATTTTTTCTTACAGGACGGATTTTGTGGAAAAAATGCAAACTTTTGCCACTCGTCCATGCGTGTTTACGTTATATAAAGGAATATAAAGAAAATAAGACGGATGTGGATGGTGGCCACCAAAAAGAGTTTGCAAGAAAAAAGGGAAAGTGACCGCATGCAATCTCCAAACATTAAGTCTTGATTTTTTTTGGTAACATTTTATTTTAAAGTGTCCCTGTTACATGTAGTTACTAACTATAAATTATGCATAAATACATGCAACAAACCCTAAACTGAACTCTAATCCTAACCGTAACCTTATAGTAAGTACAAGTTAATTAATATTAGGCTACTCAGTAGGCCTACTTAAATGATTAATTACACTGAAACAAGGACATCTTAAATAAAGTGTAACCATTTAATTTTTTTAATAAACACTTGCAATTCTCGCAAAATCAAAGTGATTTAGTTGACCTCCATGTTTTTATGTTTTTATCTCTTAATTTAGCAGTTATCCACTATTTTACCACTAAATTGTGCTGTGCAATTGATGTGGTCTATGGAAATGTTTTCTAGAAAAGGTTACAGGAAGTCTGTGATGTCACAAAAAGAAAGACACAGAGGTGTACAGTATAATCTTGCAGTAGTTTATCAAGGCAAGCCAATCACTCAAAGACTGCGGAGACGATGGTGATTATTTGGGTTTCTGTCATGCTTCTAAGTGAGATGTGTAAGTGTAGAATACTGTATCTAAATGCGTTACTTGATTGTCAATGATTTTCTTTAATAGACAATGTTAAGTCACCTCCAATTTTCAGATATTTAAATGCTATTTCATCCCTTATTCTACATAATCATTTTGTCATCTGCAGTGATTTTATTCAAATAATTTATTACCTTAAACAATTTTGTTTGTTTTGCATATTGTATTTATGTGCATCTCATAAATTAATTCCATAGTTTATGTCTTTTGGGGCTTTATAAACTTAAAAATACTTTAAATTTAAATTTAAGATGGAATACATGTTTTAAAGTGAGACTAATATGTAAAGCTTTCTCATACAGATGAATTAACATTATTTTCTTATTTACTCTTTTTCTCCCTATAGACTCAACACATTCAGAGGTTGTTTCTCAACCGGATCGAGTAATGTTGGTCTCTGTTGGGGATGATGTTACTCTGCGTTGCTTTATTCTGAAAGATCACAGTGATCCAATTTCTTGGTACAAGCAAAATTCTGGACACCAACCACAAGCAGTTGCAATGGTGCAGAAATTAGCCAAAACCCCTCATTTTTTCAACAGTTTTGAATCCTCACGTTTTAGCATTGAGACAGACTCAGGCAAATGTCATTTAACGATTTCAAATGTCACTTCATCTGATGAAGCAATGTATTACTGTGGCTGGAGAATGTATGAATCAGTTTTTGCTGAAGGCACATATTTAGCTTTAAAAGGTTTGTGTTTTTATTCTCGAGTAAATTTATTGAAGATTCAATTGTGATGTAGCCAACTTTTAAAATTGTATTTCTTACAACCATTATTTTAAGGGAAAAAAAATCCACAGTATACAACAAATAAATTTGGACACTGTGAATAGTCTATTTGAGAGATTATTTGTTACATATGATTATTTGCAATATTATATTCTAAATTATTTTATATTCTAAAATCATCAGAAAAATAAGTCCTTTTATTTAACATGTGACTTTGTATATTTCAGATATAGTCCTTTGCATAAAATGTCTCCTTGTTTATTTAGGGTCACAAAACAACCAATATAAATCCAACGTGTCTGTTCTTCAGCATCCCGAATCAGAGACGGTCCACTCTGGAGACACCGTGACCCTGATGTGCTCTGTGCTGTCTGAATACAACACCGCAGATATCAGAATGTTCTGGTTCAGATCTGAATACGGAAAATCAGAAATCCTCTACACTCAGAATAAGAGTGAGACTGATTCTGCTCAGAACTGCACATTCAGTCTGTCCAAGAACATAGTCAGTCAAGTGGACACTGGCACTTATTACTGTGCTGTAGTCACTTGTGGAAAAATTCTGTTTGGAAATGGGACAAAATTAAATATGGGTAAGTGCCTAATTATTTTCTTTTAAATAATATTATTTTTGCACATGACAAAATAGAGAGCATCTCTCTATGGGAATTCACATGGGGAATGTCTCTGTATACCAAAAAGCAAACGTTATATTTAAATGCATGTAATATTATATTCATGCAAGTCTTTTAAATATATAATATAAATGATAAATGTACATCTCCACATCACATCACAATGTGTTTTGTCTTACTGTCCTACAGTAAAGCCAGTGGATCCTCTGGTGATGATCTTGGGTGTGTTATTGGGTGTTTGTGTGGTTGTGATCACTGCACAAGCTATTTTAAATCATAAAAAGGAAAAATATTACTGCAACAAAGGTGAGCATTTTGATTTAATTTGTCTCTTAAAATGATTAGTAATAATGTAAAACACAATTGTAGGAAGTTTTTTTTCCTTGATCTGACCTATTAAAATCTTTATTTAGATATTACTACATGGCGCAAAGTTTTTTTTTTTGTTTAAATATCTGGCCAAATATTTTTTATGCCACAGGCTTCCATTATAAATGTTTTTTTTTTGTCTTTCAACCAGAAAATGGGCAAAAAGACACTGAAAAGGAACACCCCAGCAGTCAGGTGTGCATCATAAATTAATTTTGATTAATTGTTTCATGTATTTAATAAGATAATACGGTAACATTTTCCAATAAGGTTCCATTAATTAATGTTAGTTAATGCATTAACTGACATAAAAAATTAGCAATAAATTTGTTACAGTATTTTTTTAGTATTTGTTAACATTTATTAATAAAAGGACAACTGTTCCTTGTTTTTGTCAGCTCAGCTCAACTTAATATTAACTAAGATTAATAAATAATTTAGAAGTATTTTTATAGTTCATGTTAACTAACATAGTTAACTACAAATGGAGCCTTATTGTAAAGTGTTACAGATAATTTCTTATTATGCATAATTTTATATTTCTAATTTAATTTAATTTAATTTTGTACAAATTGTACATTACATTGCATACGTTGGGTTTTCATGTTTTATGGGGACTTTCCCTAGACGTAATGGTTTTACTGTACAAACTGTATATTCTATCCCTTTACACTAACCTTACCCCTGAACCTATACCCATTACAGAAAATATCTCGGGTTACTTGACTGTAACCCTGTTACCTGAAAAAGCGGGAACGAGATGCTGCGCTTGATTTTAAATGATGTTTTATTAACAAAGTTCGGGAGGAGCACGTTCAAATAATCAAGTAATCAATCAACTCATCAAACAATTACCATGTCTACCCTATCAGCATGAGAGGAAGCATATATATTCACTCTGTCAACTCATCTAACTTCCTTGACAGTTTTCAGCATCCCTCCACCACCCCGACTCCTCACTCTTGGCTTGTTCTTTCACAGCCAGGAATACGGGGGGAGTACTCTGGGTTCGGGCCGAATACCGAGCCCGGAGCCCTCTCCTCGGACAGCACGCCAAATACGCATTTATTCTATCTGACTTATTTGTAAGTGTGAACTCGTGAATTGCTATAAGGGAAAAACTTCTTCGTTTGACCGGTTGTGAACACGTGTGTTGTGTGTGCGCACAAACATGAGAACGGCCACAGACATGAGCCTGGGATGTCTACTCAAGGACGTGAGAGCCCATAGTATGTAAACATCCAAACTATAGAATCTAATAAATGTGTGCATAGAGGACCAGCCTGCCGCATCACATACATGCTGCAAGGGGACGCCTCTGGAGGAGTCAGCGAGAAGTAGGGGACAGTGCGCTGTTTCTTGTGAAGCGAAGAGGTCCACCTCTGCTTCGTAAAATCCTTTCCAGATCTGACTGACTACAATGGGATGGAGCTTCCAATCCTTGAATCTGGACAATAGATCTGCTCCCACATTCATGCTTCTGGGAATGTAAATCACCCTGAGGGACAGGAACTTTTAGAAAGTGGATGAAGTGCTCAAGCATGGATTTTAGAAAGGGCACGAAGCATTCTGCGTGTGCCCTTACCCTTATTTGCCTCTGGGGATTAGCCCTTGGACGAAATCCCCTGGCTCTGAGCCACAGGTATCACCATAGACACAGCTGCCATAAGACCTAGAACTCTTTGAAAGTGATAGAAAGTAATTTCCTAACCTAGCCTTATATCGATCAGGGTGTTTAAGATGGACTCGACACGTGAGGGAGACAGTTGTGCCCGCATGGTGACCGAATCCCTTACAACCCCTAAACACATAGTTCTCTGGGACGGAGAGAACGCTTTTCTTGGCGTTGAGTCTCAACCCCAGATACACAAGATGAGACGAAATCCAATGTTGGAGTGCAAGCTTTTGATTATGGGACAAAATCAACCAGTCGTCTATGTAATTTAAAATGGGGATGTCCTGGCATCGCAATGGAGCCAAAGCAGCATCCATGCATTTTGTGTATGTGGGGGGTGATAAGGCTAGGCTGAATGGAAGGCTAGGCTGCACGTCTATTTATAGCCTCAGACGTGTGAATTCCGTATTTGTAGGAGTGTTTGCTACATGTTCACAACCGGTCAAAGAAAGACGTTTTTCCCCATAGAGCTTAAAATCAAGCACAGCATTGAGAGTAGCTTTTGAAATGGAACTTTCTGCATTTTTACATTTTCAAAAAAATCATGTCAATCATTCTGTATGATTTATAAGCTTGTTTCCTCATGGGGAACTCAATTTAGGTCTCCACGGTGACACAAGTCCTCATGAGTCTGTGTGCATTCAGGGTGTAGTCCACACCGGAATAGAAAAACATGTTCAAACACACACACACACACACACACACACACACACACACACACACACACACACACACACACACACACACACACACACACACACACACACACACACACACACACACACACACACACACACACACACACACACACACACACACACACACATTTTCATCATTTTCTTTAATTGAATCTTTCTTTCTATGGCTCTCATAGGACCATGATGCAGTGGAATTGAGTTATGCTGCATTGAAATTTAAGGAGGGAAAAACCAGAAGAGTCCGAAGGAAGGGGGAAACATCTCAAGAGAGTTTTTTCAACCAAATCAATAACCCCACTGACAATACTATAGCTGAGTACACAAATATCTAGAATTTATTAAACAGCAAATTTAAGTTGCACTACACTTTTTTTGTAATTCATTTACTAACTAGCAGTGTCTTACTTTTCGCAAATTCTATTACTGTATCTTATTTTGTAAAAATTTGTACACTCAACATATTTAAATTCACACAATTGTGATCATTAAAACGTTATATTTTTATATACCCCCCCCCCCCCAATAAAATAAAATACAATACATATTGCAATCCTTTTAATGAAACATATTATAACTGTTATGAATCATAATCATAATTGGTCAAGTCACCTTTATTTATAGCGCTTTATACAATACAGATTCTTTAAAAGCAGCTTTGCAGTGATAACAGGAAAATTATGCATTTCTGCTGTTGGAAAGATAATCCATTATTAAATTAGCTCATTCGATCTATAAAGCAGTTCTGCAAAAAATTATGTCATCGTCCAGCTATTACAATTATTAGGCTACTATTAATTATTGCTATTACAATATTACACAAACACAGTTGACAAGTAGATTCTATATGTAGAGTTGTAGATTTGTAGAATATGGCCAATTTTTCCTTTTTTTTTTTTTTGACCAGGATGTTTCATTTGAGAATGATTGTCTTTTATTAGGCATCACTGTTCCCTTAGGATTTGATCTTGATTAGCTTCAAAAACTGTATGTATTACTCTGTAAAACAAATAAATAGATACAATAAGTTAGTGCAAAGTTTGGAATTACTGTTTTATTGAACACATTTTCAAATCTGTTAAAACGAAAGCTCTCATTATGGTGTGATTTTACAGTGATTAAAAAAATACTGAAGTACATAAGCAGCAGTTTTTGTGATGTTATTGACAGGTTCAAATGACAAGCTTCTCCGAAACATTTGTTTCTAGAAATTAGAAAATTTTATATTTTGAAAAAGTCTTTCAAACAGAGATTTGATAAATACAAAAAGTTTACTTTACCTCTGCATCAGGATTTTCAATATGGATGGACATGTGGTTTCTATGAGGCCGGCTTGGAATGGAAGATAAAGCTATAAATAGACAAAGATATGAATCACTTTTTGTTTATGAGTGATTAAGGACAGCCAGGTCTGCTTTTTTACCCATTATAAAGGAACAGTTATGTAGTTAAAGCACTTACCTTTCACGATTACCTTTCAAATGTAACGATTACTCCTATTTTGAAAGGTCATTTCTTGAAAGCATTACTTACTTTTACTGTAAGCATCATGTTTAAGATAATCAAATGACATTACTCTTTCTGCAGAAGATAGTGCCAAACAATGTCTAATATGTATAATGTTTTATTTTCTGTTCATACATCATTATGTAAAAATATGGTCTATATTTACAGATGTATTATTTGAGGTTATAGGAGTACAGAATATAGTATTGAAAATTTATTTCACATATGTAATGTATAATACAAAATATTGCAATACAGACCCTTTTCTTGTCTAATCCTGATGCAGAGACATATGATCCACACAGCACATATTCCAATAATGTTGCACTGAAAGATGACCACTGCAATCCAACTCTCTGTTGGACTTACAGCTGAAAAACAAACAGAACAGTGCAGTTATGATTTTTATTAATTTTATGACTAAAAATCACTCTTACATGCACACTGAATTACTTAATGTAAATATTGGGGGTGTAACGACACCCTCATGTCACAATTCGATACATATTACGATACTGAACTCACGATACGATATTATTGACATGGTAGAAGCTTAACAAAAAATTTACTGTTTATTAAAATTATACATTTTATATTACATTATGGGTGTAAATTAATAGGCTTGGACTTGGTGCTGATAACTCAATGCACAGGACAATGGTGACACAGGAATACAAATATTCATGATTCTGAAGCTGAAAATACAGAATTATTATAGACGAATATGCTTTCACTCTGTCACTCACTAGATATATTTAAAATAATGTAATGTAATGTAGGCCACTTTTTACTGGTAACATAAGACATTTGGCATTATCAGGACACAAATATTTCCCCATTGCATTATTATACATTATATTCAACATTAATGTATACTGACACTAAAACTCTGAAAACTTTTCCTCACACAGAAATTTAAACAATACATATTGTCACTATCCACATACATATTGTTGCATTTTTGTATTGCGATATATTGTGACATGATATATTGTTACACTCCTAGTAAATATAGATTTTGTTTTCATTTTAATCAACTGACAAGTTCAGTACAAACAGTCAATTTATGTTCTTGTTTAAAAATCAGAAATGATTTAATTTCAGCTAAAGAACAAGAACTCACCTGTAGAGTTAAAGGATGATACATTAAATGTCAAAAATACTCCATTTCCAAACTCAATATCAAAGAAAATCTCCACTCCACAGTAATAGACCCCCTCGTCCCAATGACTAGTGTCTATGATACTAAGAGAAAGACTATTCTTTGATCTGCTGAGATTGAAGCGTGTGTTTGTATATCCTTTATAAAAAATGGGATCAGCAACTGCTCTCGCCATAACGACAGCACATGGCTGCTGGCCCTTGATTTGCTTGTACCACAACATATCATAGATAGTGTAGTTTTCAGTGAAAAAGCATTGCAGAGTCACATTGGCACCAGATTCAACTGTGACAACAGAGTCGGGCTGATGGAGAACCGTGCAGTGCGTAAAATCTGAAACAAAGAAATTAAAAATGATTCACACCAGCTTTGCAAGCATTAGTATACATTAAGCACCTTTAAAAATGAAACCGAACAATGTAAAAAAATAAAATAACAAATTCACTCAAATACAACAAACTTGGATGTTTAAGTCATTTAAACTTAAATTACATTCAACCGACTTAAAAAAAATCAGTTGAATCTTGTATAACATAAAAAAAGTTGAAACTTGAATACACTTATTTTGATGAGTTAAAGCAATGTAAAAACATGTCATAACTTATTGATCATAAAATGTTTTACAGTGCAGATATAAAATTCATAATGCCACTTTTTTCAGGTTTCACAGTCTGCTGCTGCTGTACAACTGAAATACTTTAAATAGTAAAACAACACTTACACATATTAAGATAAAGCACCACAACCGCCTTGATAATCTGGAAAAACATCATACATTAATTCATATAGCAAAACGTGAGACATATAACACCTCATTTGCTGCTGTGGGCTTCCTGTTTGACCTGTGAGACATCTTTGCAGCCATTGGTCTCTGATCAAAGTGTGATGTAGGTGTTCAATGGAAACCACAAGTTTCCATAGCACATATATTATTAAATATAAAGGCCATGCGTTTTCTACAATTCAACATTGGACTGAAATATGAAGTTAATGTATGAAGTTAAAATTAAATAGAACTCAGTTACCTCACTGAGAATACCACCACATATTAAAACATAATCTTTGTTAAAAATAAAAAAAGAAAGAAAGAAAAAGTTGAATGTGTTGTAGGCCATTATATGTTTAGGAATGGTCTTGAAATAAAGGATACTGTTATTTTTATTTTTTTATTTTAAGAACTGATATATCTGCACAAATTACAGGGTGTCCATAATTAAAAAGCAAAATAAAAAGTAAAACTAGAGAGGCCCTTTGTCTGGTGTTGACTGCTGGTAATGCAAACGCTAACACCATTTGTCATGTTAAGGGCATCTCCGGGGTCAAGCATGCAAACCCTGAGTCATCCCGCAGCCTCAAAGGACACACTCACGTGGATGAGAAGCTGCCGCCTGAGCCAGGGAGGTTCAGCAGGTTGTGATGTTTATCTGGTGTGGCAGATCTTTCAGTGTTCACTGGAAAAATAGCTTCATAATTCATCTGAAATTGCTGGGAATATTATTAAGTGCAGAAATGCATTTTTGCATCTCCTATATCTTTTTACCATTTTGCCCATGCAATCTCCAGTGTAATACATGAACATTTTAAATAAACTTTCACATAATCATAATAAGGAATAGCCTACTAAATTATTGTCTAATTTTGCATATTTTATTAAATATATACAGTATATATTTTCCCAATCGTTTTCATTTTGTAAGTTTTGCTGCCCTCATAAGGTGAACTCTGAGATTGCAGGTAATGACAAACCAATGAACCGGTGATACACGCCTAATTCCCAAACTCTACAAGATACGACTGTGTACAAAAACGGGAGCATTTAAGTCAGTAGACGTTTTAGTTTTAAAGCGCTTTAAATAGAACTGTTTAATGGTAATTTATATAAACATCATCATTTGACATTAGACTGAAGGCCTGAACTAATTTAACCCTTTCATGCATGAATTATGATAACCTCAGTCAGGATTTTTTTCCTATGTGTTTTTATTGCTCTTAGGGCATGAAAAACAAGAATTGTTTTTTTTTTTTTTTTTTTTTTTACAAATTTTTCAAAGAGATCTTCAGATGTCCACTTGAGTGGACAGCATGCGGTTATGGTTTAAACTGAAGATATACTGTATTAAATAAGAAAATAATCAAACAGATAAAGTATGTGAATTTAACAAACTAATCAATACATTTATATCAAATCATGTGAAAACTATAAAATATATACAAAAAATAAATGCAAAATATTGCAAAGGCTTCATACAACTTCATACAAGTTGCACTTCGCGTATCTTTGATATCAGAACATGAGAATGTGATTCCATCAGAATTTTCTACAGCCTGTCAAGGTACAACTGTGGAAACCACTCAGATGCTCCCTCCAGTGCACCAGAGTATGGAGATTTACCCTTATTAGCTGATAATTCTGATGGACATGCACATTTCTATCATAGCCCTCCTCTGAGAAAACCTAGCGATATGCTTTTTCAATCTCATCTGAAATGATCAGTGTTGGGGGTGATGCATTACAAGTAACATGCATAACGCATTCAGATTACTTTTTTGATGTTACAAGTAAAGTAATGTGTTACAAGTAACATGCATTACCTAATCAGATTACTTTTTGATCTAACAAGTAATTAACTACAAGTAATGTGCATTACCTAATCAGATTACTTTTTGATGTAACGAGTAAAGAAACACATTACAAGTAACATGCATTATGTAATCAGATTACTTTTTGATGTTATGAGTAAAGAAACGCATTACAAGTAACATGCATTACGTAATCAGATTACTTTTTGATGTTATGAGTAAGGAAACGCATTACAAGTAACATGCATTACGTAATCAGATTACTTTTTGATGTTATGAGTAAAGAAACGCATTACAAGTAACATGCATTACGTAATCAGATTACTTTTTGATTTTATGAGTAAGGAAACGCGTTACAAGTAACATGCATTACGTAATCAGATTACTTTTTGATGTTATGAGTAAAGAAACGCATTACAAGTAACATGCATTACGTAATCAGATTACTTTTTGATGTTATGAGTAAGGAAACGCATTACAAGTAACATGCATTAATCAGATTACTTTTTGATGTTATGAGTAAGGAAACGCATTACAAGTAACATGCATTACGTAATCAGATTACTTTTTGATGTTATGAGTAAAAAAACGCATTACAATAACATGCATTACGAAATCAGATTACTTTTTGATCTAACAAGTAATGCATTACAAGTGTCATACATTATGTAATCACATTACTTTTTTCGATGTCAATGAAAATTACATTCTAATAATACAAATACATTTATTTACAGTAAAAAAAGTCACTGCAGATTAAGTTTTTAAGTTTTAATTTTCAAAAACAATATTCACATTATAATAATGAATTGTAGCTGAAATATAGCAGTTGATGCATGACGTCCACTACAGTGGACATGTGATTAATCAGAGTTTTATCTCAATCTAAAATCAAACCTTGGAAAATTTTACTGTGATATGACTCATTAGATATTGCTTGATGCTGCAATATTTTTTTTACCTACAAGAGTCTCCTAGGATAGAAGGAATGGGTGGATATTCCGGAGCAACTTGGCATGTCTGACTGACCCTTGGCCATCTTGGTTTGGAGGGGGAAAAAATCGAAACACAAAGACTTGCCACTTGGTTGCAATTTATAGGATGATGCACCAGGGTCAAATGAAGAGGCTGATGTGCAACTTTACCATAAAAACCTGTGCAAATTCAAGAAAATGCTTTTTTAATAGCTGTCCACTGTAGTGACCACTATGCATGAAAGGGTTAAATTTTCACAGAAGTATGCTGTGAAAACAAACCTACATCACAGAGACAGAGCCTACATCACAGAAAAGACTAAATCACATTAAAAAACTCTTTCAAAGGTAAAATTCACAAGCTATGTTTGAACTTCTGACAGCAAACCCTATCTTTGAGGTACATGCTTCTATGTAATAGCCTAAAATAGTGCACAGAAATGTGGAAACAACTAACTTGAGTTTAGACAGGATATAGAAACTACTGCACTACTAATAGGCTACACTGCTTAACAACCAATAACTATCACTATCTGCCCCAAAATGGTAAACCACCAGTGTATAGTTAAACCATAAATAATCTACCAGACATCAGCCGTTTGACTCTTGATTCTGGAACAAAAGTTCAAAAGCATCAACTTTTAAGGTATGGTAGGCAATTTTATTTTTTTTAAAACAGTGTTGGGTAAGTTACTCTGAAAAAAAGTAATTAATTACTAGCTAGTAGTTACAAATTACATCTTCAACAGTGTTATTAGATTACTGTACTAAATACTCTCTCTAAAAAGTATTGGATTACTTATTACTAATTACTTTATAAATGCCATATCAACCTCAGCAAGTTGAACAGTACAAGAACAGACACAAAAACTACAATTTCAAATAAACAATATACATTGCATAAATTATTACAAATTATTCTTGAACATATCAAAGTGTGTAAAAAGAGAAATTTACATTAAAACATTAATTTTAACATTAAGTTTTGATGTTAAATCCACTATTGTTTTATTATTTACACTATTGTTTTTATATGCAATTACATCAGAAGTAACTGTAATTAAATTACAGAAAAATTAGGAGTGATCCCTTACTTACTTTACTGTAATTAAATTACAGTAATTAGATTACGTTGTAATTAATTACACCCAACACTGTATAAAAACATTGCCCTGTAATCAAAACGTTTTAGTTTTTTCCTCAGCAAACTGCCAAACTTTAAAATATTCAGAAAACCAATTAACATAATCTTTAAAATATTTAATGACCCACTTAACAACACATTAAAACATTTAAATTAAAACTAAAATGCCAAACAACAAAGACAGGAGGGGAAAAAAAAGCAGAATATATCAGCAATTTTTATATATGCATATGTTTATGATGAGGTCTCTGTTCCAGAGTGTTTTACATCAGAGTACACACACACAATGGGGCTCTCTTCTGATTGTCCCTCACGCTCCCTTTTCTCACTGAAACGATGTATTGCAGAGTATTGTGTGTCATCTTGAACCTACAAGTAAACATAAAATCTGTTCAGCAGTGTGAGGCTTTAATATAGACTAATCAAATGCATAAAGAAATCAAACCCAGTGGTATATGGCTGCATATGATATACTTTCAATTTATACCTTGTATATTTCACATTCATCAATCACATCAAGTATATTTAAGTATATATTTTAGACATTTAAGTACATATTATGATACAAATCTGTTAAAATTGTACCTGGTCATCTGATTGCTCAGGCTGATTTGCTGGGCCACAGCTACACCCGGAAGCAATATAATCTGTTGAATAAAAAGAAGACGACAAAACTCATATGATACTTAGTGCTAAAATGTTATGTAATATGACTAATGACATTTATGGTAATGAAATAAAAATGTCCTACTGTAAAAGTTCTGGCACGGCTCTCGATATCTCATCATGCAAATGAAGTAGACATTTACAGCAACAGAAAGCAGTAAGGCTTCACAGAGGATTATGATGACGGGAATCAATATGTCTCTATTATAACCTGAGAGATAAAAAAAAAAAAAAAAAAAAAAAAAATCAGTTAGTTTCACACAATCTAAAATAACGTTATTACATCCACAGCAAAATGACTGTAATATTCTTACACATCATCAAGATAGTTGCAAAATAATACCTTTTTGACATTCCCCACCCTTCTCACAATCTACAACAAAACACGTTTGTCAAGATAGACAGACACACAGACATGCTAGATCTTTTAATAAATATTTTAGAGTTAAAAAGTTCCTTACTTTCGCAGGAATTATTGGAATTATTGCCTTTGGTCTGGGAGCCTGAAAAGAAACAAATTTTCTTTACAGCAAAGTAATTTCTCATGCACATTTTTTCCCCCTCACAAAATCATAACAAAGTATTTTGATAACCAGTAAATCTTTATAAGCACCTCATTACATAAGTAGGCCTAAACACTGTTTTTTTTAGGCTCTAGCCTAAAACATTCAAAAATGATACTTACAAAAAAAGCTCAAAAGTAGAAGAACATAGAAGGGTCTCATTTTTAAGATGCGTTGCGTTGGTGTCCAAATGTAAGATAAAACTTGAAGCCCCTCCCTTTTCCACTCCAATTTAGATGAAATGTTTCATAGCATCATGTGACTTAGTTGTATCAGACAGAAAAAAAAAAAAACACATTTATGCAAATCTAATAATATGAATAAATTTTTCATATCATACCAACATGTCACTGTGCAACATGCTTGTTCAACAAGCCATGTTTTCAATGGTCACTTTGACAAAGGACTGATCAAAACCACAAAAAGGATGTTCTGTATGATCACCCGTTACCTAAAAGCAGAAATGCATTTTATTTTTAGATGCACATGTGCTCCATTTGAGACCACTCATTTGTTTGCTCTTTTGCAGCTCTTAATATATGAAAAGCTCTAAACTCATTCCTGTCTCTGGATTTGTTTTTTTGTTCATTGTTCTTGTTACTCTCATTTGTTGGTATATACTTTTAACCAGTATTTTTTTTGTAATCTTTTTCTGTAATCCTGTCTGAAATGCGAAAACCATAGGCGTACTTTATATATGCTGTGTACTTATTCACATAGCCACAAATAACACAAGCTGTTCCTGTTGCATGTTTTCAAGATCAAAATCTTGATCAGCAGTGTCACACACACACACACACACACACACGCACACACACACACACACACACACACACACACACACACACACACACACACACACACACACACACACACACACACACACACACACACACACACACACACACACACACACACACAATTATAACCAGCTCTAGTTAACATTTTAAATATCACAGGTGTCTATATATTTTTGGTTGTGGTTTGCTATTGCTCTGATCTCATGCGAGTGACAAGTTGGCATCACGATAAGAGATTGCAAAAGAAGTTATTTTAATTAAAGATTACGAGGGCACACGAATATTAACAAATAATAATGTGTCCGAATAATTAATTTATAATAAATACATTCCATAAAACAACAAAATGGTTTCATTTTTTAATCATTTTGATTTCATGGTGTTTTGAAACGGGCATTGAGTGGTAATAGCAATTATGGCCTCTAGATGGCACCTTAACCTTTCTTGTCTATATTAACAGTGCAATTGGTTTGGCAGGTACTGAGTTTCTTCAGCCATGCAGCTTTTTCAGTACACTTAAACAGTCTAAATCTTTTTCTTTTTTTCTAGTAAACGTTCAAATGTCAATTGCTCAGTCAGCGCTCACCTCTGGTGCATTTGGTGTTAGTGGAGAGTTTTTCTTGCCTTTGTCATCCACAGGGAGCACAGAGGAAACAGCCTTAAGAACTGTAGCCCCCTCTTTGTAACCCTATCCGAATATTAATACCCATCAAATCCTTCTGGGAATATTTCCCTACTTTCCTGGTGTCGAAAAGAATAACTTGATTTTCTCATTGCATTCCTCAGCCCGTTGAACTAACAGTGGTCTGAGGCCGTGTTAGGGAGGGCGTCGAGAGTCAACAGCCACTGCGGTGGCATCCAATTTTCAATTCCCACCGAAAATACGCAAGGTTTTGAGGGTCGAACTGTAGAAAATTATTTATTTATTAAAAAAATATTAAAATACACTTACATGAGCACCAAAGTGAAACACGCAGCATGCAGTAGCCTATCTCAGATACACATATTCTCACATTGATAGATTAAGAGATTTGTATATTGGCTCACAAGGGGTTTCCAAAGACCTGCAGAACTGAATAGCTTTTGTTTGAATCTGAAAATATATTAGCCTATCATAACGCCATGTTAACTGCTCATCTATAAATTGCAATGGTATACAATGTGTTGTAAATAAAATAGTTTCCTCATTGTAACTAGCAAACAGTGAGATTGCATTGACATAGAGAGGGTATGTTACATAATACTGTAATTATCATAAAGTTGAGCTGAATACATATACAAAGTACCTTTTTAATGGTAATACAATAGAAGGCCTTGCCCCCTTTCCGTTTAGTCATCCATCTAGTGTCCCTGACATTTCCTTGCATAATTTCTTCACAATATAATGTTGCAAAACAGAAACAAACAAACAACAACAAAAAAGAAAACACCACATTTGAGCTAAATTACTGACATTAATGTTCAGAACACATTGTAAACAGGGCCACCAGTATTCTTAACACACATCACAGTTTCTCCAAAAATAAAACATCTCCACTCTACTTCCTGTGTAATGCTTGGCTTTGGAATAGCGAAAAGGTCCAAGTATTTGTCTTGGACTGTTAGCACTTGCTCGGGTTGCTTTAATTCACTGTTATTGGATTTTGAACTCCAAAGAACCTAAAGGAAAACTGAGGTCCACTGCAGCTCTACTGAGTGCGAGTCATTTTCCTTGACCTGAGACATTTCAAGGTAAACGGGCTAAATCAGAACTCCTCCACGCTTGTGTTCGGGTCATCCTCGCGCAGTCCTACAGTACGGTTGTGGTCCTCAAGTGGTGGCCCTTAGCTCATAAGAACAGAGGCAGCAGCATTGGTCACCTGATGGTAACCTGTTAACACTGGTAATGGAAATGCTGGTGTACTTTTCCCTCCATGTGTGCATGGGAGTGTGTGTGAGTGTGCATATCTGTGTAGACCTTGGTATAAATCTTTGGTGGACTGCTGAGAGCTGGGGGCCCCATTGCCATAAGTCTCTGGTTGGGCAGGTCAGGGTTGATGGAGCTTTGCATGCTGGGCTCCTTGTCAGGAATGTGATGGTCTCGATAGGTCGTCGGTCGGGGAGGCAAAGCGCTCTGGCGTCTGCGGCTGTGGCACAACCAGAGCACGATGGTGCCTATGATGAGCAGGGCAGCCGCTGGGATCCCAATGATAAGCGGCCAGGGAAGACCGGGGCTGATGTGGCGTGGAATCACATCTTTTTCCACCTTGGGATCTGTAAACAAACACTGGCATTTATTCTAGGGCTGCGCAACATATTGAAATAAAACTGACATCACAATATGGCTTAGTGCGATTTAATGAAGTAAATATACGTGCTTTTGGTTCCAGAGTGAAGCATGTCATTTACACACGTGTAGTTCATGATACAGTGTTTCAGAGCCACATAAAGGCTTGGTTCATTTACTGTAGCATTTACTCATTTACTTTTGAAACCGAGCTTCACTCTGAAACCGGCAGTGCATTTATTTGTTTGCCAGCAACCCGTCAAAATAAAAGCTTTATGGTATTTTTAGATATTATTCTATAGCAGTGGTTCTCAGGGGGCCGGAGCCCGCTATGGGGCCTCAACAAACTTCCAAGGGGGCCTCAAAATGAAAACAAGCTAAAACAAGTACAAATCAAGATATGGTTTAAATACATCTTTCTAGGTATGTCAAGCTCTAAAATATTTTATTGAGTAGGTATTGAGTGTGTGGGGGGCAAATATTGTAGTGGACAATGGAGGGGCATTGAAGTTTAAAAGGTTGATATCCACTCTTGTGAATGTGACCTATGAAAATTCAAGTGGAAAGAGATTTTTTAAGTTGGTTCTTGTAAAGAGTAAACCCAAGTACGAATATGAACACCTACATTTTTCAAGTTTTTCCTAAATCTTTCACCCCTAAAAGGATTTCGCACTTAAAACATTCTTTAGAGTAAAAAGTAATTTCTCTGCTCTCTAGAACTATTCATTCTTTTCAAACAGAGCGATTCAAATAATTTGGTGAAACTTTCTGTATTTTTCTGCAATATATATCACACAAAGCCAAAATATTGCAGTCAGTTTTTTTTTTTTTACAATACTGTACAACCCTAACTTATTCACTGCAATATTAGTGCTGTAAAGCCACTTAGTTTGGATGGGAGAATTACAGGAACTGACCTGAGAGAACGGTGAGGTAGGCACTGCGGAAGCTGTAGCCCATGGTATTAGCCCCTAGACAGATATACATTCCAGCATCCTCGTCGCGTGCCTTGACGATGGCCAGCTTGTTGAGGTACGAACCATCAGGTCTGGACCACACGTCTCCAGTGGGCAGCACCACAAAGTGCTGGCCTCCAACCTCCAGCGTGGAGTTATAGCGACCCTCTGTGCCTTGATCCACGCGCTTTAGCCACTGGATTACAGGCTTCACGTCACTGTGGACTTTACATTGGAACGAGGCTGTTCCACCAAACTCCACAGTTGTGTTGACAGGATGGGTACCAGTCAGAATGGGTTTGGAGTTGGTGCGCTCTGTAGAGAAAACCGATCAAAACTTAAAGTAACTTTAATATTCAGTCTAAACTACCATTAGAACACTTTGCACATTTGCAATTGAGTATAGTGTAATGGTAAACAGAAACAGTGTTCGGAACTATAGCTATTGAGCTGTGGTGCTAATGCTAACATAAGTACCTGCTCTACCAATAATTTTCAGTCAACTCTGAACTATCCATATCAATAAAATTGGCAAAAAGTAGGCTATTAATACATATTTTATAATGAAAAATATATATTTATATATATGTGATTTAAAATATGTATATATTTTTATTAAAAATGTATATATAAATATTTATATATATTTTAACAAATATATTCCACGCTATGCTAACATTCAGTTTAGATATCACAACTCATTATTTATTATTAAAAATATTTTATGTATTTTGAAATTAGCAATATATATATATATATATATATATATATATATATATATATATATATATATATTATAATGTATAATTATTTAAAAGATTTGTTTTTAAAAGATTTCACAAAAATCAATATAGCTATATTATTCAAATTTAAGACACAAATATTTCGTTAAATAAGTCACATGTAACAAAAATCCATTAATACCTTTGCACTGGATAACAAAAACAAAGTTGCAATTATTCTAAAATAAGATATATTATTATTTAATAATAAAAAACGTTCATTATATATTATAAAATTAAATATTTACTGTATATATTACCAACAAATAGATAACATTGCTGCTAACAGTCCACTTTGGCTACCAAACTCACCAATTACATCCACTTTGTAGGTGGCATTGATGTGTCCAGCTGCATTGGAGACGTGGCAGGTGTATTTGGCACTGTCCTGAGGCTGCAGGTTCTTCAGACTCAGCGTCCACTGTGGCCGTTTACTCTGCTGAGGGCTGGGCATCTGGCTCTGGTCTTTCCACCATGTAATGACCGGTGTTGGATTTCCACTGGCCAGACACTTGAGACGCACCGAGCTGCCAACAGGCTGCTCTAGCACACGCCTGCGCATCTTTGTGGGCTGACTGAAGCATGGCTTCACTGCGGAGGAAATAAAACATTTACAGCATGAGGTTATGGCTGAATGACAAAACATATTCTGTTAGATAGTCACACATCAGTGATGAAATGATCTCTCTTAAGCTCTTTCAGGATGCTGGCACAAACAAGGCCCATGCTGTTGAGTAACACTGAGTGAAAGGTGACGAGGGTGTGTATCAGTTGCTCACCCCATGGCTCTCCGGTGGGGTCCTGCAGGGTGAGATCTGCGTTAGGTTCTGCCTCGTCTGGCGGAGGCTGGTTATGTGTCACAGCTGCATCGTCTGAAAGACACAGTCAAAAGTGATGAAGCATGAGATATCTCTACTGTTTCATCCATGCTTCACTTTAGTATTCTACACATGCAGATTCAAATAATCAGTAGGAAGAGTGTGTCACATGTACTGTATGCTCTGTTTTTTTTAGCTTCTGTGTTCCCATTTGCCTTGGTTACTTAGTTAGTGTCCCTGGCTGTTAATTAATTTCTACACACCTGTTTCTGTTCTCCCTAATTACGTTATTTATCCCTGTGTATTTAATTCACGAATGTCCTGTGTTTCTTTGTCTGGTATCGTCTATGTTAACATGGCAGTTTGTTAGCTCCCCTACGATCTCCTGAGAATTCCTTGTTTATTTTATTAAAGTCTGTTTTTGTTATTAATGTCGTTAGTCGTGCGCTTCATACAGCCAACCGTGACAGAGAGGAGGAAAGAGATTTCTCAGTATGAATCATTGTGTATTTCTGTAAAACCTTATTATAACATTAAAATACCCAGTGGTCCTTAAAGCATTTGGACACTTAAGCCACACGTAAAAAAGTATCTGCATTAGATGCCAAATACTGAACAAATTGGCAATTAGAGAGGGGGAAAAAAATTCTCACAAAAAAATAAGTTTCAAATGATGTATTATTCAATAGATATATTATTCAAAAATAAGACAAATAGTCACACGCACAAGTCACATCTAAACAAAAATGCATAAATATCTTGCATTGGAAAACAAAATATAAAAATATGGCAATTATTATAAAATATTATATCTTTATATTTAATTAGCACAAACAATTTTCAGGGAAAACAACAAAAATAATTTTTAGGTTAAAAATGATAAAACAATAGCCTCATTGTTCAAAATTAAGACAAATATTTGGACACTTTATGGTTGTCATACTTTGTTGCAGATCAGTTAATAAGATTTCGCACTAAAAAAACCTTTGGTCCAGTTAGAAGTAAACAAAATGTCTGAGAGTTTAGTTCTGTCATGACAACTCTTGGAGTGTTGGCATGGTAATGGTTATGACAATGTTGTTATATTTGGTCTTGGCGGAATAGATCTGCTACGTTGCTGCTGCTGCACAGCAAGTGCAGGACTTGCTACTGCCAATGCATTCACAGACACGCTGCTGTAAGCAAGTAAGACATGCTGTTGCTGTACAATATAGCGTACATGAATTACAGGTAGCAGATCTATACAGGTGGAGCTGGGGAAGTAGGAGGGTTTCTGAAAGAGTGCTGCACTGCTAAGGCAAATGCTGACCATGTATTTGAAGGTTGAGCATGCAAGCTCATTGGCTACTGATACAGCAGAAACCAATCATCTGTGCCCTATAGAGAATGATATGATTGCAAGCGTTTGAGTTAAGGACCTATTAGCCTGTGTCATAGAGTTTCATGACAGAATGTTGTATTTCTGAGGAAAGGTTTAGCATAATTTGTTTCCAAGTGACATATGCTTTGACATTTTTTATAAAAACACTTTCTTATAAAATAGGATTTACTTACAAATGATTTCAAGCAAATCTCTGCTACTCAGAGAGCAATTAAAATGTCAGCTTGTTTCATTATCCGTGGATTAAATTCAGAATGAAACTATTTAATTTTTTTAAAGCATAGCCTAAGTTAAAGTACTAAAATCATGTTTAAGAACCACAGTCTAACACGATGGATCTAAAAAATCCTCAAGTTCTCATGCATACTTTAAAGGATAGTTTAGATATTGTTCCATAAATCAGCAGTCAGATGTTGCTCTAGCAATATGAGCTCTTTCATCTTCATACCCACTATTAATGTCTGCAATTGGTGTAATGTAAATCATGTTGAATGAGCGGGTCAATGCAAAGGCCAACACTTGGTGAGATTTATTTGTAGTGCTTTGAGAGCCAACAGAACCCCTCTGTGCAAAAAAAAAAAACAACAAAAAAAAAACCTAATGATTTTGCTTGGAAATCAGTGGGCTGTGAGGTGTGTAAAGGATTGTGTGTTTTGTTTCAGAACCGTTGACATTTAAGAACTCCATGGGAACGATAACCAGGTCGAACCAACTTATTATTTTGGAGGGGTTTGTGCGCAGGGGGTGAGCAAACACTGCTATATTGTTTCTTCTCTCCGGTTTCCACACTGTTTAAGACACAACACTGTGTTGACTTAACCCTGGACAGGAAACCAATTAACTGGCTTTAACCTAAACTGTGCAGACAGAGCTGAGAGCGCTGCTTTGTTTGGGATGAATTTCTCTGGCTTGGTTCACAGGAATGCACAGAGAACCCTCTTACTCCCCTGAATCCACAGCAAACTGATCGTCAACACACACACACACACACACACACACACACACACACACACACACACACACACACACACACACACACACACACACACACACACACACACACACACACACACACACACACACACACACACACACGTGTACAAGTGTGTACATGAGCCGAGCACAACATCTTTAAGTACACATTACTTATTCTGGGCAATCCCAAATAAACAAGCCACGAATCAACACTGTGGCAACAAATGGTTCTCACATGGGAAGGTGATGAAACTACTTAATAAAATGCCTTCTGAATACTTTCCATAGTTCTGTTCAGTCAGCATCATCAGTGGTTGGTACAGCTAGTACTTCACTTAAGAAGAAAAAGTGAAACCAAATATTATTATGTTACTTTTCCCCCTCCATGACACATAATTCAAAGCCTACAGCATACAGTCTCACTATGATTCTGGTACCAGTTTGGATGCCATATATACTGTTTGGTTGACTAAGTATTGTAAAATAAGCAATAAATGGTAAAAAACGTTTAAAAAAATTATTTAATTTAATTACATTTAAATTTGTAAACTTTGTAAACAAAAAGAAAAACACCCTTTTCTTTAGAGTGCATGAAATCTACGAAAATAACAAAACAAATTTGTCAGATAAATCCCATACTTCAAATACACAACCAGTCTTAAGTTTAAGCACAGATGACTGAAATGTTCCCCATGATCTTAAAAATCTTTTGATGTAAAGAAAATAACTTATATATATGTTTTTAATTTCTTTAAAAAAACGTATGTAATAATAATAATAATAAAACCTTAGACTGTTAGTGTATATGCCTGCTTTAAAGTTTGTGGTCAGTAATTTTTAATGTTTTTGAAAAAAGTCTCTTATGCTCATCAAGGCTGCATTTATTTTTTATAAAAAATATAGCAAAGCAGTAATATTGTGAAATATTGTATATAAAATAACTGTTTTCTATTTTAATATGTAATGTATTCCTGTGATGACAAAGCTGAATTCAGCATCATTACTCCAGTCTTCAGTGTTACATGATTCTTCAGAAGTCATTTTAATATGCTGATTTGCTGCTTAAGAAACATTTATTTTGATTATCAATGTTGAAAACAGTTGATACAGAGCTGGAAACTGTGATTTATTTTTCATTATTCTTTGATGAATAGAAAGTTCTAAATAACATCATTAATACAAATAATTTTAACAATGTAAAAGTCTTTGCTGTGACTTTAGATCAATTTATCAATGCTCAAGGCATGGAATTATTAATAAATAAAAGTTTTAATAATTCATTATTGCTTCAAATTATTTTATCAATGAATAGAAGTATTTCTTTTAAAAATCCTTACTGGCCCCAAACTTTTGAATGGGAGTGTATTTTCACAGTACTGAACATGATGATGAAAGGTTGTGTCTCTTCAGCTAGGAAAGCCTTCAAGCTCTCTGTTTTTCTTTAGTTCATGCTGTCCCGAGGCTGTGTGTGTAGCTGCTGTGGAGAGCGCACTGCACCTTTGTCCCTGCTAACCCCTCTATGCCAAGCACAGGCCTTGCATGTTCAACACAGACATTCAAGCCAAAGCTAGCAGAAGTGTTTTCACCAGCCTTCAGTCCATTGTTACCTTTGGCCCTGGGGTGTAGGAGCAAAAGTAAACCATTGGCGCTCTATTCAGCACCAGTAGAGTGGAATAAGAGGAGCTTTATGTGGGCTCAAGTGGTCTTACTGAGAACCCAACTCCAGACTCTAGTTCTCTGGATTGTGAAGGGCGAGTTCTCTAAACAGGTGTCCAAAAAGACAGATGTCTTCCTGACACAGCATTCTAGAGCTGTATGGCATTGTGAGTATTACTACGCATGTTTCTAATGGAGTGAATTCACAGTTGACTTACTCTCACTGATGTTTTTGCACTGGTGAGGCAGGAAAAAATTGGTAAAGGAGCTCTGAAGATCTGAAGGACAGGCAGGTCCTTTTCCTCTGCAGCCCTATAGAGATACATATAGAGAGGTGGTGCCCAAAGAAGGTGGGCTTGGTCAAGGTCCAAAGGCAGCCCCACAGCTCAGCTTTCAAATGGTCTTCATGAGGACTCAGTGTTAATAAGGCTCACATATTATTTTTTCCAACTGGGATGAAGTTGAAAGCAAAGCCTTCAAAAAGGTTAATTCTCCATTCATACCTGTGCGCAAACATACAATCCTTTAGATCTGTCATATAGAGCTCCACATGCTTGAAAAAAAAATCTAAGCAAAACAAACATTGAATAGAAAGTAGGGTGAAACATTTCTAGTGATTTTGACCGACAAGGGCGACATCTAAATAAAATAAACATCAAAGGAAAAAAAGGTCTTGTTACCTTTTTTCTATTAAGGTCGTAATGAAGATTGAAGATGGTGTAGAAACTCACTGAGTCGTTTGACTGAGAGTGATGCTGTGTTTTTAAGGTAATAGCCTATCACTAACTGAAACCATGTCTGTTCCAGTAAATCAAAAGAAAACACAGCCAATGCCGTTTACCATGGTCAGATTATAATACTAGGTATGAAATAGTACAATATTTTTTTTTTTTTTTTTTTTTGTACAATAACACTTTGGAGTGCTTGCCAGCCCTTTTGAGCTCTTCCAATAATTTTGTTCTAGATGAAAACATTACAGAGTTCTAATCTTCCTTGAAAGAAGCGCGGTTATGTGTTTTCATGTATTCAAATGTATTAAAAAAAACTGGAGAGAGATGAGAGGGAAACACAAAGGAATAGACAGCTGTTATAAAAGCAAGTGCTTATTCCTGCCAATAAAATCAAAACAAAAAAATGAAATCAGATGGGTAATGTAGATAAGCTTTCATGCTTTTAAACAATATGATTTGTTAGCTTTACAAATATACCTCATTTCCATCTGTATATTTGGCATGGCATATCTCTATAAGTGCTGACTGGAGGCAAATTAGAGACTGTTGGTACATTCACAGCAGGCAAAGACAGAGAGAAGCAGAGGAGAAAGGGTAATTAGAAGTCTCCTTGTATCTTTTATAGAGCCATAAGTGGTTTGCTGCAACAGTCATATGGCGACTCGGGAGGAAATTGGCCAAACCTAATGTGCCTGTGTTCTTTTCTTCTGTTGTGAGTGGAGTGGGCCCGGAGCATCCTGCAGAGGGCCCGGCCCAGCCTCTGGCCCCTCTAATGAGGTGGATGAAAGGCCCTTTAATGTGGCTCTCTGATGAAGGTGGGTAATTTGCATCCCTTTAGTTTAATTAAAACCTTTGCTACCCCTGCAGCTCAAAGAAGGCTCAGTTGTATGCCATGAAACCAAAGCCATGATGTGATTAGGATCTGGTTTGAATTGCACATCGAAGAAAAAACAGGGTGGGCATGAGATGCATCAGGGAAATACTGGAGTCAAAATATTTAGTGCATTTACTGGATGCTATAATTTAAAAAAAGTGGGGTCTAAAAAAATGTATAAATATTGGAGAAGGACGAGGAAGATGTGGAGCAGACATGAGGTAGGGAGGAGCCAAGGTTGAGCCCTGACGGACCTCTTGGGTGGAACCTTGGGGCTGACCAATGTAAATGGTGCTGTCAACCTTGGAGACCCCTGCGGAATTGAATGGTCCAGTGCGACATCATGGGTCAGAAAGTCCCAGACGATGCCTCCGGCTTGAGTGGATGAGGCGACGATGGGGTGAGAAAGAAGGGGGTGACACCGGGGGGAGTGAGGACTAAGGTGGAACCGGAAGGAAGGCGGAGCCCTGCGGAGCCAAAGGGGTGGATTATTAAGTTTGGCCTCTTCCGGGGGGGTGGACTTCCGGGCCTCGGTCCGCCGTGAAACCTGGGTAATGAGAGACCTGGGCAATGGTGGAGCCGGAGGGACTAGGGAGCCTGGTGGAGCACTTAGCGTTGGCTGACCACGGTGGAGCTGAGGAAGCGTAGAGCCGAGGCAGAGCCGAAGGTCTGACAGGCTGAGGTGGAGCAATGGGACTGGAGGTGGGGGGTGAAGACAGGGGATCCAACTCACAGCGTCGCGTTGGTGGTGAGGGGGTCTGAGGCGATGCTGACGAGCTGGAATGAGTCAGCGGAGCGGGAAGAGCAGAGGAACTGCGAGGCACCAGCGGGGCAGGTAATTACAGGAAATTAGACAGGCCTGTGGTGAGGATGGTGACATTGGGGTGGGCAGGACCTTCGGTGGCACTGGGTCATCCATGATGCAGAGTGTGGTGGGCTGGGAATGGACGTGCTCAGGGGTGAGGACATGAATGGGAGCTGGCCCAGTGGTAAAATTGATAAGCCAGTGCTCCTCTACTGGCTCAATGGTGGACTGTCTTACTGGCGCTAACTCCTTAGTGGACCCATCAATGGGCTCCAGCCTTGGGACGGATCAGGTGAATGTCTCTGGCTCCGGGGTGGACACTGTGGCTGGGTCTGTCTCTGACGTTGGAGGGGGCTCAAGCTTGTGGTCCGCGGCAGGCTCGGGCTCTGGTTCCATGGCGGGAATTGGCTTTGTCTCTGGGTCCATTGTGGGGGATCTCTCTGCTTTACTGGGACACTCCGGGCTGGGATGAAGTGTCCTTTCTTAAGTAGTCAGAGAGATAGCTGCTGGAGGTGTTGATAGTCCTGGGGAGTCGGAGTTAATGGTGTCATCGTCCCATGTTGAGGGAGGATCTGCACACCCATAAGGCATAATCAATGAACTCTATGAAAGGACGGTGATCCTCCCCTAATAGGCCCATCCCGGTCTAGAGTAACTGTTTCAAAGTTTTGTCGTTCCAGTGCGCCTTGTGGTAATCCAGGCTCCAGGAAGTCCTCTCCAGTGGATTCAGAACTTTAGACTCCACTATAGGCATGAGCAGCTAATCTACAAATGTTTCATCCAAGTAAAGGAATGATGAAATACGAACAATATTATTATATCAAAATAGAATTATATCAACATTAAATCTTTTCTGGCTTTCTGCTGCTGAAGTTACAGACTGTCGTTACAAAAACATAAAAAAAATCTTAATTACTCAAAACTTTTGTCCAGTATGTGCCCTTACATAATATTATAACTTCAAAAAGGTGCTCCTTAAAAGGTTGGAATTTAATGCTGATTTCCACTTTTCAATAATCAATTAAGGGATCACTTCTTGAAAGGATGGAGTTTTTATTTATTATTTTTTTATATTATTTATAGATTTTCATAATTACCTAAAAAAAGTGAAAATATAATGTAACAGGGTTGACGGAAAACCAAGTTGGAAATAAAGAGAGATTCTGACTAAACGCTACCTTTTATATTCATGTACTGTTTTCCATCTTGCATAAAAACAAATGCTGTTACAGGGTGAAATAATTTTTTTGTACACAAATGTATATAAAACACAAATGGCACCCGTTTGTAGAATCTAAAGAATCTGAATTAGTATCTAAAGAATAGACTGTAATACAGTAGTATTTATTTGTTTGATGTCAAACACATCATAAAAACCGTCACAAGCACTGGAAAATGCTCTTAAAGCCCCCCTTTGATCATGCGTCACTCTAATACTGATGTAATTCGTAATTATGATTACATGTAATGTGACACGGAGCTTCACAACTTGAGCTCTCAAGAGCGTGTTTGTTTCATTTCTTTCATTGTAGGGAAATAAGCTTGGGCAAGTTCAAAGCACAAACACATATGGACACAAATGAATTCATGCTTGTGAATAGCAGAAGAAAAGACATGAAAAAGGGAAAGATGAAAGGATGCTTGATGGAATTGAAACCAGTCTGGACTCACATGAAATTAAGCTGAACAGAGAGAGACATACAGAGTTTGCAATGGCATATAAGAGTGAGTTCAGGCTAGGAATTGAGAAGCATAACTGAAAAAAACAGTCTGTAACTTCAATTAACTTGAATTTTTTTATAAAAATGACCCAGTTCATGGTTCTTCCCCCTTGGACTGTTCAAATAGGAAAGAAGTATTTCCCAAAAGAGGAGCTGTCGTGGAAAATAGGTGTAAATCAGACTAAACATAAATACTGCAGCAGTGAGGCTGTTCTGCTCTCAGGCTTGCCAAGGCAAACGGGTAAACACATGTCTATTGGAATGGAAAAGAGCTTGTGTAGTTTAGCAGCGGGAAAGGTTATGAGCAAATTATCTCGAATGAATGAACGTCAGTGCTGTAATTCCCACTCAAGCCAAACCTGGTCAAGGTAACATGACCCAAAGACTGGAAGGCATATCCATGCTGTCCCAAACTTTCTGCCCTTCCCTTATCCCACCTACCACGTCCCTCCGCAGTCTTGGGTTGGCTTATGAGTGTAATTTTGATACAATTATCCATTTAGGTGAGGAGGACGCTGGCTAAACTGCAACACATGTAACCCGTGGCCTGCAAACAAAGAACAAAAGGCCACTGCTGGAAGCTCTCCACCAGTCCCCTAATAAAACAGGGAGCCCAAACCACCGTCTGAGTAGAAGCCACACTCTCTCCCCACTGCGTCCGTACACAGTATGGCCTCCTATACGATATAGGTGAGAAATGCAGACAAGAGGGATCCAATGCCAGGGATCCAGGACTCTACAACAGCGCAATTGTGTGTAGACTCTGTTACTGTTGGAGGCAAACTTGAGATCTTCAAATCCACTCACGGACACATATATCCAACATAAATTTAAACTCTCACAATATAGACAATTAGGTTGTGGAGAAAAGCCTCAGATCCCTCGCCCTGGACTCCTGCAAAGCAGCGCTGGGAGAAAACAATGCTGGCAGTGTGTGTTTCACTTTAGAAACAGCAGGGGTGCAGGGTCTGGGACCCCGCGGGGGAAAGAGGGAGAGGCCCAGGAGCTGTGGGACATTTTAAAGTACAGCGCTTTATGACACGGAGACTGATTTATTTGACTCCATGACACGTCAGTGAATGTGGGAATGGTCAGTGTGAGATGATGGTGAAGCATTTCTTCAACAGCTTCCGACACCCTCTGGTAAACAACACCTTTACTCTGACCTTTAAAACCCAATATGCCATTCTTACAAACCCACATTCCCAGAGTTACTCGTGCCAGATTGCAAAAAAGTAGTGAATATGTGAGCAACATTGGAAAGCAAGTTAACGATCCTATTAAAATGCCTTAAAGCTGTAAAGCTGCGCTAATCTCAGTCTATATTTAAAACTTGAGTTGTTGTTCTCATGTACAATTGCAGACATGATTTTGAAAAAAATGTGTTTCTATTTACACATGTGAAAAGCACAAAGACTTTTCAGTGACTGTGGTCAGGAAAAACCGAAAGCTTAAATTATAGCCGTTACCTCAGCTTAGGTTTATTGCAAACTGATTACACCAAGCCATCAGCTGTCTGGTTTGATAGGGGCACAATATCAACTAAAAGCTAAAATTACACTTTCATGAGGAATTATGTGGGGTATAGATTGCACAGACATTAAAATATGAGGGCACGGTTCTGCCCATGCTTGCCGTGAGTGCAAATCCTGGTGCAGATTAGATCCGCTCTGATGACAACAGGTGCTATTTAATGTCACCAAATTCCTCAGTCCTGATACAATCAGCCCTGGCTGGAGTTTCCCTGTTGTGTTTTTGGTGTACAGTACATTCATCTACATTAAGTAGCTGCTTCAGAGGAGGATCCCTGAAAAAAACACCTGTCAGGGGTAATTCTGTAATTTGCTATGCTCTCAAATTTATGTAAAATTGGCAAAACCTTTCTTAAATAATTTTATTACTACTTTCATCAGTTTCATTCACATTGACATTTACATGCACATCATGTTCTGAAGAGAGTAGTGATGATGCTTTAGTAACTATGCACAGCAATCAATTCATTGATTCTCATTCATGTCCTTCACAACTGCACACAAGAGCTCAATACACAGCAAAAATGTATTTTGCTTGAAAGACAACTAGTTTAATAAATGCTTCTTTTGAAAATTAAAAAAGATTTTTTTTAACTTGTAACTTGTATGACTTTCTGCTGTGGAAACATTCTTCAAAATATCTTATTTTGTGTTCCACAGAAGAAGAAAAGTCATACAGGTTTGAAACAACATGAGCGTGACTAAAAAAAATTCATTTTTGAACGAACTATACCTTAAACTCTTCTGAGGCAAGGCCCACTAATCTTTACTGAAAAACAATGGCGCTTCTTAACCATTCTTCAGTTAATTAATAGTGGCATTCGCTCCAGCAAAAGTCACAGCTTTAAACACTCAAACACTGCAACAGGAGGGCCTAATGGGCCTTTTGTTTTGGGGCTGTTGGTCATTGCAGTTAATGACTTCAGTAAACTATATTCCAAAGGGAGTGAAGCAGTCCAATGCACCATAACACTGAGTTCCAAAGAGCTCTTGGGGACGAAACAGGAAAACAGCAGGCCACCATCACTCCCCATACAGGAGGCCCAAAGCAAAGACATGAAGGGGAGGGAACCTGAAAACACTGGCTCGGCCAATTAAGCAGCTGCCTCGCTCAGCAGAATAATCATCCTTTACATCCGCACACTAGTTGCCTCGGTAGCCTCCCCAAACGTGGCAAGCTGTACAGGAAGAGCCGAGGGCTTCTGGGTCTCCAAGGCCTCTCAACTTTGCTGGCCCGGTTCAGATTTATGGCAGAGAAGCCTGTCTCCTGTCTCCTCTCCCTGTACAGAACGTTTGGCTGGAAATGCCTGCCCCATAGTCCCTCAGCAGTCATCAGGAGAACCACACGCTCCGAGCTGCAACGGTCCAGCACAAACCCCCCATTGCTCCAACCGGTCTCACAACAGCTACATGACTCTCTACACCTCATTTTCTTTCTCCTTTCATCCATCCATCCAAAAAGGTGTGTATTAATTTCCTTGCCTGTCAGGTTCTAGTGAAAAAAAAAGTCTCAACTACCTGGGTAAAAGTACGAACATGGAATTAAATTACAGCCTACATAAACAACTGCAGGTATTGTGTGACAGATGACATGAAGCCATCCTTTGTTCTCTAGATTTGATAATGCAAAATGGCATCAGTGCCATATGCTCCAACAAATGCTAACAAGTCATACATTTAAATCAGTACAATGCTCTCTTGTGCTTTTCCAGTTAATGTTATGTACATGAAACCACGCTTGCTTTAAAGTACCTAGCCAGTCACGTCAGTTTAGTCAAATATGATTTAGGAGCAGCTATATGAGCCCGACTGCCTTCCTGTGCACCCATTAGCTTTTTGTGAGGGCATCTAAAAGATCCTCTGCTCTTTTTTGATTTCAGTTGAAAACTCATGCTATAGTTCTGCTGTTTTGAGAAGCCATCTGTCTAGTTGGGGCACTATCCCCTTAAAAGACTACCTCAAACAGTAGTGTGTGTGCAACGGTGCAGGTTTTGATTAAGCCTTGATGACTGATGTGGCCTACAAATGCTCTGGGTGTGCAAAAGTATAAAGAACTGAGATATAAAGGGTTGTGGTGTATGGCGTGGGAGGCAGTCTTTACCAATTACAATGAGTGTGAAGTTGAGGGCGAGGCTGCCAAATCCATTGGTGACGCGGCAGATGTACTCTCCGGCATCCTCCAGTTCCACTTCTTTGATCTTCAGACTCTTCTTCAGAACCTTGTAGCGGCTCCAGCCTGGGTTCACGTTCCGCCCATCCTTCACCCACAGGACCAGCGGAGGGGGATCACCCTCCACAGGGCATGGAAGACGAACCGTGTGGCCCAGTTTTGCAGTCTGTCTGTCCTCTACTTTACGACTCACCCATGGAGGACCTGGTGTAAAAAAAATATACATCTTAAGTAACAGAACAACATTTGTTAAATTTACATAACAAATAATAACCATCTACCTAACATATGAATTTTTTTTTTGTGTTTTAGTGTATATATATATATATATATATATATATATATATATATATATATATATATATATATGTGTTTTTGTGGTGTTTTGCTTTAATAAATATAATACATTCTTTAATAATAAAGAATTTTAAAAGTGAAATTTAGTATAATAAAATACATTTTTATTTTTTAATATTTAATGTTTTTAATGATAATTGTTCACAAATAATTGTTTGTGGTGCATTTTCTTTAATAATTATTAATACATTAACAATTTTAATAAATGTATGTATAAATGTATATAAACAAATAATAATAATATTATTATGATTCAAATAATATGGTGCATTTTGCTTTTAGAATTCATTTTGTTATAAAAGTATTATAATATACGCCTTGTGGACTGAAATGTTCCTTTGCTGGCATTAGGGCACAAGAAGCGCAAAGTCAACACTGCCAAAAATGTCATGGTGGGGAAAAAAAAATCTCTGATATGAAGAAAATATTTTTCTCTAGCTCCTAATACACCATGTCCCACAAAGACATTTTATAAGTGGGGAGGTTAGGCACAAGCATTTTATGGGGAATTTCTTTCCTTGCATGCACAAGGTCCTTTTCATCCCCTGCTTGCAGCTTGTGAAGACTCCCATGAGCACTTGCTTTCCATTTCCTTCATACTGGCTTGTGTGTACGTTGGAAGGCACCTCTCATTCATGCCTGGTACTGTCACATCCTGTTGCTGCTCTAGCAGCTGCTGTGAGAACCACCAAGATTATAAATTGAAAAATGACACTAGCCCTAAAATGAAGTGTTTTCACCTGAAGTTGCTGGTTGCCATCCAGGAAAGTGCCATGACAAAAGACTGGAGGGAAAAGAAAAGGTTGTTTTGGTGCTGGAATTAAATTACAGTAAATTCCAGAATGTTAGACTAAGAAGGGCAGAAAAATTCCTCTCTGGAAATAGAGCAGAAAAAAAGGTGCCGGAGATCACAGCTGGAGAGAAGTCTATGTTAAATGAATCACACGACTAATTCACAAATGTTAGTGTATAAAACAATTGGTGAGTTCATAAACATTCGGGAGGCATTGGAAAGGAAAACAGTTGTGTGTTTATAATGAAGATTTCATGTAATTGGTGGGATCCTCGAACAAACAATGGGTCTTTTCACTAGCGGAGAAGAGATAAGGAGTATTGCACGGACCATGTGAGATAGATCTTATGAACCTGGTGGCTGAATGAATGAAAAAGAAGAGGAGAACTCTTGAGTGTTTGTATTGAATATTTGAATATTAAAACAACCTTGTGAATACCATAGAGCAGAAGCTGAAATAGCTCATTCCCTTTCCGCTAACAGGCCACGCTTTACACACGGCACACACATGATAAAGAATGTGTTAGAAGAAAAATGTGACTCAGAGAGATTCAAGGAAAGAACGCTAGAGACTTCCTTACATAGCGCTCTTACCTATTTGTCACAGAGCTGTGTCTATGCTGACTGAAAAGCTTTGATGTGAGGCTGAGGGAGGCGTCATGCGTGCTGACAGACAAATATTGCCCATAACAGTGGAAAAGACAAAAGATGACAGGGTCCACACACGCCCCATACATCAAAAACATGTATGGTTCAAGCTGATGGCAGACAGGGTGGCAAAAGAAATCTCCTATCTGAGTTGGAAATAACATCACTGTGTGCTGAGAATCAGAGTTTACCTCAAAGGCAGATGTTTAGGCAGAGAATGAAGTATTTTCGGTTAAGGTAAGGATTTGTTGTTTAGCATGCTGACAGTAGACTGTATATATGTATACCTAAAATATTAGGTAAAATGTCTCTAAATGCAATCCCTTTGCAGCACCACAGTTAAAAAATAATATTAAAGCTTACTATTTTTTAAATATATCTGGATGAACTAGTAGCAATCAACTACTAGTTCAAGTGTAACAGTAAACTCTTTTTTAAATAAAGGCTGTCCAACAATAAAATCCTGAAAAATGAATAATGATCATGTGACACTAAACACTGGAGTAATGGCTGTGGAAAGTTAATTAAAAAATCATTTTAAAATATAGCTATTATAAACTAATAATATTTCTGTGTTTTACAGTATTTTTGATCAAATATAAATGCTTGGTGAGCATAAAAAACTTCTTTCAAAAACATTATAAAATCTTACCAATCTTACTTTTGAAAGATACTTCATTTTGGCTAAATTTGAAGCTATATCAGATGTTTCTTTCATGATTTAGGCAGTCTGAGAATTATTTCATCAAACAAACATTATACCATTATATATCATTATACAAAAAAAAAAAGTATCGCCAAAAAGAGTTACACCTAATTAAAACTAAACTCTTTTACCCAATATTTGAGGTTGCAAAATATTTGACTGCCTATAGATTTAGCTTAGTGACATTAATGTGCATGTCAAACTATAGCCTCTAGACAAAGAAAATGAGAGCAAGACAAAAACAGAAACAAAGAAAAAGAGACACATCATCTTGCGTCCATGTGCAGGCATCGCATGCAATGAGTTTTTGACAGACCTCCCAGGAAACACGCTCAGCGCATTCGAGACAATGTTAAAGACAAGATCAATGGATTGATGCTCCATAAAGTTCATACACATTTATTGCCACCATAACTGTACAATAAATGACTACAATTGCATAAATCACTGGACTAATTGCTGTCTATAGCTATATGGACTAGACACATGACCCGTTAAATCTCTACTGTCAAAAAGAAATTCTAACTATATGGATTACAAGCTACCAAGCATCCACTTCTTCACTGGCCCGTTTTGTCTCAGACATCTTGATATGGTTTTTTGAATCCTCAAAGGATTTATGAACAGGTCTTACAGACCGCAGTGCAAGTACTTTGAAGCCACGGCAGCCTCCACAGCTTTAGATGAACATCACTGGTGTCACAGGAAAAGCTTCAAACGGACCTTGACAGTATGCTGCATGGATAAATGATTAGAATGGAGGAAGTGACATGACCATCAAAGGCCCAGAGAGATGGAAAGAGCGAGAAAGAGAGTGCAATGTGTAAGAGAAGAAGGTGCAGGAGTAACACTGAAGAGTCCAGGCATGGCAGCCAATTAACTAACTGGTTCTGTCAAAAGACATGTGTACACAACATCCAAAACAGTCCAGCCCATAGTGAGATCAAGAGCCTGCGCTGCACATTTCGTCAGCGTTCCGGGCAATTATTTAGCTGTAAATCTCCTGCCCCTGTTACAAATCTGCTCAAGATAGCTTATGACTGTATATTAAAAACTGTTTGGTAGGAATTGAACAAAACATGTAACAGCATTTTAGTTCCTGTAGCTTAACTTGATGCTACTAACATTAAGGTCATGGGTTTGATTCCCAGGGACTTTATAATAAAGTTTAAGTTGTTAATATTAGATAATGCATTAGGCACGAAGAACTAAAAATGAACAATGCTTTTACAGCATTTAATCTAAACTAATGCAATGCAATATCTACACTTGCGTTCAATAGTTTAGGATCTGTAAGATTCTTTACTGTTTTTAAAAGAAGTCTCTTATGTACACCAAGACATCATTCATGTGAACAATAAAAGTATTAAGTGACCCCTGACCCCAAACTTCTGAACAGAGGTCTATACTAATATATTTTTTGCATTTCAAATTGTATAAATTAGTTAATATTTTATGAACACATAAGACAAATTACTGATTATTTAAACTCTTTTAAATATACTGTTTTTTCACATTTTTATATGATACTGTTTTTCACATTTGATTAATATAGTAATATATAATGCATTGACTAATTTTAAAGAGATACAGAAGTCCATTAAAAAATGAAAACTCGTTCCATCGTTCTGACTTTCTTCTGTGGAACACAAAGTAGATATTTTGAAGAATGTTGGGGGTACAACCTACATTTTATCCCAATAACTTTCAATGTATGGACACAGAAAAAAGTACATAAGAAAGGTTTGGAACAACATGAGGGTAAATAAGTGATGACAATTTTCATTTTTGGGCGAACTATACCTTTAATGAATTGAGCCTTATTGTAAAGTATTACCAATTATTCATTTAAAAATAAACAAAGCAGAAGTCTTCAAAAAATGCATGATGCATCTAGATGTCCAACAACACACCCCTCTATGAAAAATAAAAATAGCACTGGCAGCCAATCAGATGGCAGCTTCTGCCAGGTCATCTAGAGTTTGATCTACCACTGCCATGTGATCTAGACAGTAGCTTTATCTTCTACAGTATGTTGAATCTCCTGAAAAAGCTGAGGAGAGCTGCTATAGGACTCAGCATGTGATCAGTGATAGAGACAGATAGACCAAACACTGCAGTGCTGGTCTTGGCGATGGAATGTGACTTTTATCAGGGAGAGAGATAATGCCAGAGATTGAGGCCTGATTCTGTTTGCACAGAGCCTCCTACTCTGACACAAACAGAGGCAACTAGGTAAACAGGTTCACTTACACCTTCCCTCACTTTTAATTCTGGTAATCTGAACACAGAGTTGTGGTTCTGTCACCACCACTGCTCACAGCTGTCTCTCTACTGTGTGTAATCAGATCTTGAGCCAGACTTTGTACTCGACCAACTGCTGCCTCTGGAGCCAAGCTAACTCAATAAGGCACTGCTGAAGTCTGACATCATGTGTGCGGTTCCACACAGACTTCCTTGTGGGTTTGTGCTGCTCTTTGTGCCCTAAAGACGATGCAGAGCAGCTGCCTATCATCCAATGACCCATTAATTCAATTAAACACAGCAAGGCCCAGCCTGCCTTGTCTCATTTTGTCTTAATCTTGACGACATTCTTGTACATGTACTACATCTTACCAAATTAAGCACCAAGAGGTTTAAATTTTTGCACATGCAATCCTGTTTTATTTGAAAGCTACGTTTAAACCTCAAATGTACATTACCGCTCAAAAGTTTTGGGTCACTAATATTTTTAAATGTTTTTCAAAGAAGTCTTATTTATTTATTGTGTAATATTGTGAAATATTGCCATTTAAAATTTGTATTTTAATACATTTTAAATAGAATTTTTGTCATATGTCATATGACAAAATCAGAAATCATTCTAATATTCTTTCTATTATGCTAAAGAAATATTTCTTATTATTAATGTTGAAAATTACAAAATTGTGGATTTAATATAGTTAAAGCTGCCGTCGGCAACATTTTTTTGATCATATCCAGTGAAATCGACACTATAATCAGACTGAACAACATAAATAAGGTGGTTCCACCACCTTAAAAATCCAAAAAAATCCACCGCTACCGGATCATCGGGTCCAATCAGCGCGGGGGGGGGGGGGATCTGACTGTCAATCACAGGTCGTGCACACGCCACAGATCCCCCCTCCCTCGCGCACGTTACAATATCACATGCACACGACACGCCTGAAGTTCGCCTGAAGATTGTACGAAGCGTGATGCCGGAGAGAAAATCTACTAACAAGCTTCCAATTCCTCGGTTATTGCTATCTATGGATAGATTAGCCAGGGCAGCCTACCTGTTGATCGATGCTGAAGAGACGGGCGCGTTCACAGAAAATCTGGTGCACACGCACTGACGAGCACGACCTCGATGGAAGGGTGCTCGCTGGTAGTGGGGGAGGGGCATGAGAGTTGTAAACATTAAAAATTTTGGCTAAGTCGACCCAATCTGCCAGACTTGCCGACTGCAGCTTTAAGGAATCAAATAGGCTAAATCTTCACAAAGCTTTCACTAAAGGCATGTCTGCATATATAAGACAAAAGTGGGTTTACAAAGACTTTTATTTAAAGCTATTTAAATGCATTGAGTAGGTCAAACAGAAAATAAAATGTAAAATATGAATGTGTATAAAAACTGCAGTAAGACTGCCTTAAAACTGGTAAAACCAGCAAGATTAATTTTAAATCAGTACAGCAATCTTACTTGCGTCAAATGGCATCTGCAGATGACGTCCTGACTACCTGTACATCATATTATGAATGCTTGATGGTTAAGAAAACATTGATTTGTTTATTTATTTATTTATTTATTTATTATATAAATAATATGAATATAATATAAACTACAGATATAAACTAATAAGGCAGGCAAGGAGAGAAGTAGATCTAAATCCAGCACTTTTAATTTATTTTACAAATCCAAAACAATCGTAAATATGACAACTTTACATAAAAGCAAAGACAATAGCCGACAATGAACTAAGGAAACTAAGGGCATTATATACAAAGGTAAATGAGGAACTAAACAAGACATAGGTGAAGATTGGAAGAATCAGCCAGAAAATGCAAACTTTTAAAAACGGGTTTCAAAGTGCACATTTTTGAAAACGATATGGTTATTTTCTGACCGACGAGCAAAACGGCAGGCATAAATGTGTAATTTTTTTTAAATACAACTCAGGTTAGTTTTTTTGGTTCGACACGCCGCGTTAAAAACTGGCCGACCAATGAGATTGCCGCTTTTGTTCACGTGCCTGGAGCTGCTGAAGTTACAGTACTTAATGGTGCTCAAGCACAAAACGGTCTTGCCGAGCACACATTGATAGAAGAAGACAACGAAGAGGAAGTAAGTATACGAAGAAGAAGATGTAACAAGGCAAGATGAATGTAGAGCTGCTGGTGTCTGAACAGAAAGAACTTTATGACAAATGCCACAGCGACTACAAAAATCTGTAGCAAAAAGTGTGTGAATGGTTTTGGCAAGCATGTAAATACTGGTTCTCTTTTTTTGTGTGACAAGTGAGTGTCAGAAGCGTAAAGTTGCGCAGTGCCACCTTGTGTACCAGGGTATTTCTACTTAAAAATACCATCCATAAGTGACATCTACTTTCAGGGAGTGAATTTGCACGTTCACTTGACGCGTCACCAGTGAAAATTGCTTGGGCATGAACACAAAGACGCGTCGAAAGCACATGCGATAATCGTCCCGGTGTGCACAAGGCTTAACACATACACTTCCCCTCAGGGGAATCCCCGCCGCCATTTTGAAGTGCGTTCAACTTCATCAAGTGGGCGAGGTAAGTTTATTTAGTTGATTTTGACCGAGGGGGCGAGTCTACTGAATATGTACACTTCAGGCAGATCCACAGACCACAATACAACATGAGTGTGACGTCACAGCAGATTAAACTTAATTTACCCCCACACCACACAACTCTAGTGTGTGATATTTCAGTTATTTCAACATTTAACTGCATAATACTTGTAGCTACCTTTAGCTTACTGTTTTTTTACATAGTTATAGTTTATTGTATTGTTATCATTTTCATTTTGTGAAATTTTTTATATTTTCTCCAACATCTCAAGCATACATATCCTACAGAATGGTACGTAAAAAAAAATTAATAAGGGAAAAAAACCCTGTAAATAATAAATCAGCACTATAGCGGATTCCAAGTGATCAAGCGCTTAGATCGTTCCATTTAAACACATTGCAAGGGTTCAACCAGTAGTGGGCACTCATGCAACGTAAGCAATGACGTACATCCGAGTGAATGAGAAAGAGGGAAGTTAGCGAGGGAAGGGTGCAGAAAAGGGACATAAGCCATGTCCCACATGGCACACTTCATCTGCACTTGTGGTCTTGTGACACAAGAATGCAGGGTTTCCTATTTGTCAGTTCATATAATATAATATAATAAACAGTATGACTGCTTTTAGTTCAGTTAACTTAATGATAGCTTTACTTTAGCTTACATTAATAATCGTGTTAACCCCACTTGCCAGAGAGGGGATGATGCCAAGGATTTCAGATGAACCCCTGACATTTAAACTGCCAGCTGGGGAATTTGGTTCAACGTGTCCAGCTTCATCAACCTCGCCCAACCCTCACCCCGATAGAGATATTTTGAGAGCTTGAGATGAGATACAAGTAGCATCCATTGCTCTAAATGCACAAAAATTGCTGTATTACATTGCAGTAAATGCACAAAGTGTCCCTGTCTGTCATCAAGCTGCCATGGTTCTCCAGTCCGTAGTTCAACGAAATGATCTACAATGGAGGATATGTCATATTATAGCTAGACCTAATGGTTTCAAACTGCGAATTGCAAAGGCATATACATAGAAGGCCCTATTCAAGTATGACTGGTGTTTCATTGCCGACTGTAATTACAGGGAACCAGTATACATTACGATTCATTATAGATACAAAGCATATCTGAGATTTATCTCGCTCATGCTTTTGAAAATTATGATGGTTTTCTGCTTTTTTATTCCGTATTCCAGACCCCCCAAAGTGAGGTTGCGATCTAACAACCTCAGAAACCCAATGTAGGACATCATCTCCAATTTCTTCAGCGTAGGACAGCATTCCCTATTTGTTTCCTCATATGGACCACCAGCAATTTAGACCACAGGGAAAGGGCACTGCAGCGCGCCAAACCAGCCCTCGTAAATAGACCAGCAGCTCTGCAGGGTTTCGGGGGTAATGTTGAGTAACCTGGTCTCCAGCACTGTAATGAGCACCTGCCTATTAAACTCGGCCTTTGTGTCAAAAATCCCAGCCGACAGCCATCACACGCAAGGCCTCTAATCCTGCTTTGGCTCTCTTTTTGCTGCTTCTTTTTTTTTAAAATCTATTTCTCTCTCTTCTTTCTTTCTCATTAGTGTTTACTTATTGAGTTATGCCTTGCAGCGTGAGCTACTGCTGTAGCAATGACACTGGCAGAATTGCGTGCCAGAGCAGACACAGCTGTTCGCAAAAAGACAAGACTGCACAAAACGCATTTGCCAAACTGATGCTATTAATCACTTTTGACCCTATGTTACACCAAGAACACGAAGAGTTCACCCATTTACTTTTATCTTCCCTTTTATTTCTCAGATGCAGAAATAAGCTTAAGGCCTCTTTTATGACACCGACCATTGTTTATAATCCTTCTCTCTGTGCTTTTTCTATCCATGGCATTTGACCTATGGCAACGACCCTAGGAAAAGTGGACCTGAGTTACCAATAAAGGTGAGAAAAGAGGCCCTTCCATCCAGGTTTTAAATTCCTAGAATGCTATAGAGCACACTAAATGGGATGTTGGATTCACTTTGCGACATCTCTCACATCTGACAATGAGAGGTTGATCCTGGCTGTGTTAGACACCTGTAATCCTGTGAAACACAAGCTAATCCTTCTTTTAAACAGAGGATAAAGAAACACCCAAGAAGCCTCCTATATTGAAACAGGGAACCTCCCATTCACAGCAAATTGCACATGACAAACGCATTGGCCTGGTCTTGCATGAGGACACTGCTCTGACAAGCTCAGTCCACTGGAATGGAGAGAACAAAAGTGGTATTGCAGCTCTCAATCTCTCATTCAGTCTCTCTCAGTGTTGCCCTCTCCCACCTGTGCAAACACTCCAACTCGGCATGTCACAGGTACCTAGACAAGCAGGGGATGAAACACGGTTGAACTCTGAGAACTATTCAAGCGCTGAAACTTTTAACTAAGCTCAAGATTATAAAAAAAATGTTCAAAGGCTTGGCGCGCTTCCTTTGAGTTTTAATACCTCCTCTATAAATACCGACACTTAAAGAGCCGCGTCGACGCAATACAGCACCGACAAATGCAGCTCATTAGCTGCTTTGTTTACGTAAACTGACTTTTCACCCACAAAACCGACGCCGTTTGTGATGTGAGCACACGTTTAACATAGATCACAAACTACAAAGAAAAGCCCTCAGACTTCAGAGGAGAATAATGGGCTAATGGTTCTGGTTTTCATCTGGGATTAAAAATATGGGGTAAAATACAGCATTAGTTTTTGCCAGGCTGGGTTCATGCTGCCCTGACATTAATGTTCTAGCGTGTGCATGTGTGTTTGGACTCACTGCAGGACCTGATATTACGAACATCATGTTCAAATTTAACAACTGCACTATTTCCCGTTGAAATGTGCTGGATAACTTGCTCAGCATTTACAATGCCAAGGAACACACGCACATGTGCGCACACACGCAAATAGAGGTATTTGCTAAATAATTATTTTTTGAAAACTCAACTGCCACATAGGTACACTTAAACGACTCACACTTCAGGGAACTACACTAACCTTTTCCACTGGTGGCACTTACGCTACTAACTTTTTCAGTTACTGGTGCAAAACATGATTTGGTCGCACAAATTATTTATAGTAAGATGTGCTTTTTATTTTACTTGCCATCTTTTAAACCACATGCCTTCTTGTTTTCTTTAACATTGGTTGGGATAGATTTACTGCAATAGAAAATACAGTACACAACTGTCTCTACACTTCACGTGCTTCATACTGTCATTGTGAAGCTTCAATGATTCGTGTTTGAATTGTTTTGACGCAGTTACAAATTTGGACAGTCTTGCAATTGAAGGCCCACAGAATTTACAGTACAAACAGTGCATTGCTCCATCTTGGTACCTTAACCACTGGTATTCTTCGAGCCACTGGTGTCAAAATTCATATGTCTGTATGGGGTGTAACAGTTCACAAAATTCATGGTTCGGTTCAATACGATACACTTGTGTCACGGTTCAGTACGTTTTTGATACAGCAATAAGTGTGCGGCTGCTGTATTTGTACAATTTTCAATGATGATTTAGTTTAGCAGCACCTCACTACAAGACTTTATTGACGGATGAGCGGTGGCTTTTTCTATTTTCTATTTTGATACAGCAATAAGAAAGAAATGCCAGAGAAATTTCCTTGATTTCATTTTTTTAATTCTTTTTTTTTATTATTAAACTAACATCATAAAGTGTATATATATATATATTTTTTTTACTTCAATTCTGCAATTCTGGAGCTATAATTTAAGAGTATAATTTACTTTTCTTAGGAGCATATAAAACAAAACAGCTCCTTGACATGAAATGTAATATTGTAGTAGTTATAAACAAAGGTTTATTATGACCGCCGCTAGCGTAGCTAGCGAAAGTGGTCATATAGGGATTGTCAAAGTTTTTTTTTTTTTTTTTTTTCGTCACCTTACTGAATTTTTCGTCAACGATACCAGGGACACCGAAGCACCGGGGAACATGAAATTTGGTGGGCATGTAGCCCCACTAGACTTCTAAGGAAAAATTTCGTTTGGTCCCCGGGGGCCACTCCCCCCCCGCGCTGGGCCCCCCCAAACCCCAAAAAATGCAGTTTTTCCTAAATAACTACCTGAACCGTGGCACCGAGGATGAAGAAATTTTTATGGTATGTTGGTCTACTAGACTTTTACGGAAAAATTTCGTTTGGTCCCCGGGGGCCACTCCCCCCCCGCGCTGGGGCCCCCGTAAATTTTTCGTCAACGATACCAGGGACACCGAAACACCGGGGAACATGAAATTTGGTGGGCATGTAGCCCCACTAGACTTCTACGGAAAAATTTTGTTTGGTCCCCGGGGGCCACTGCCCCCCCGCGCTGGGCCTCCCCAAACCCAAAAAAATGCGTTTTTTCCTAAATAACTACCTGAACCGTGGCACCGAGGATGAAGAAATTTTTATGGTATGTTGGTCTACTAGACTTTTACGGAAAAATTTCGTTTGGTCCCCGGGGGCCACTCCCCCCCCTCGCGCTGGGGCCCCCGTAAATTTTTCGTCAACGATACCAGGGACACCGAAGCACCGGGGAACATGAAATTTGGTGGGCATGTAGCCCCACTACACTTCTACGAAAAAATTTCGTTTGGTCCCCGGGGGCCACTCCCCCCCCGCGCTGGGCCCCCCAAAAACCAAAAAAATGCAGTTTTTCCTAAATAACTACCTGAACCGTGGCACCGAGGATGAAGAAATTTTTATGGTATGTTGGTCTACTAGACTTTTACGGAAAAATTTTGTTTGGTCCCCGGGGGCCACTTCCCCCCCTGCGCTGGGGCCCCCGTAAATTTTTCGTCAACGATACCAGGGACACCGAAACACCGGGGAACATGAAATTTGGTGGGCATGTAGCCCCACTAGACTTCTACGGAAAAATTTCGTTTGGTCCCCGGGGGCCACTCCCCCCCCCGCGCTGGGCCCCCCCAAACCCAAAAAAATGCAGTTTTTCCTAAATAACTACCTGAACCGTGGCACCGAGGATGAAGAAATTTTTATGGTATGTTGCTCTTAAGGGCCCACATCAACCTAGCCCATAATCACTCATTTGTGATTTGCGCCCCTCCCATAAAAAATGAAAATGCAATATTATTCTGCTTTAATCGCCCCTATCTTCAGTGGAGATGTTCAGAACTGCACCATATTTCATGTGTATGATTAACTTGACATCCTCTGGGGGTATCCTCTGCTAAGTTTCGTAGAATTTCATCCATGGGGGGGTATAAAATAAATTAATTTATGTGCACATTTAGTGACTGTACACTCATCGGCCTGTAGATGGTGCTGTTGAGCGAAGGGTTGCTGTTTTAGGATGATACTGTCACACACACACATGCAGGAATACACAAACGCAAGCATGCACACACACTGACTTCCACACGCACAGACACACACCCATACATACACATACAAATCCACATGCACATGCACAGACACACACACACAAACACACACACACGCGCGCACACACACACACACACACACACACACACACACACACACACACACACACACACACACACACACACACACACACACACACACACACACACACACACACACACAGAGACAGACATGCACATACTACTACTTTTTTTAGGTATATACATAAACACGCAATACAGCCAAATTACTCCACGTCATTTATTTTTGTGGAAAGCCAGTGCAGGCCTGAGCGGCGGTCATATTTTGTACCGTGATGCGGTACATCTAGTTTTAGTTCAGATTAACATTTGAGGGCAGCAATTGTATTCATACTATCAAAATAAAACCGACGTAATGTTATTTGAAGACATTATAGCCTACTATTCCTGCCAAACTTCCATGGTTGCAGTTAGTGTTACTACAGTAAATCCATGGTGAATGTTGCTGATCTGTGGACACTGGATAGTTCATTAATGGCACAATGTTTCTTCCTGGTTTCAACCTCTATTACTTCTGTGGTGAATTCAAATGCTTTCTTTACTGAATCTCTTATTAGCGCTATGTAGTAACAGTGTTGCATGATCACGATCGGCTCGCGCTCCACTGGTCCAAACTGATAAACGGTCCTTCAACCACACAATAACGAGCAGCTTCGTTCCGCTTGCATTACATTTGCCATTTGATGTTGGGCAATGTTGTGGTCGCGCCGGCGTCTCTTACATTATGAGCGTGTTTACATTTGAAATAATGAAATTTTGGTCGGCAGGAAAAATGGTCCAACGAACCGTTCGGTTTGAAAATGCGTACCGAAAACCGAACCCAACTTGATGTGTTGAATGCTTAGAGCACGTTATAAAACGTATTCTTAAAATACACATTTCTGTTTTAATAAATGCTCATAACATATTGCCTAAAACATAAGGTAGGTACAAAAATAATCAGTGATACATTTGCGACCCATTAAAAATTAGGGTCGCAATGGCATTTCAAAAGGTCGCATATGCGACCATTTTGGTCGCAGTGTAGTTCCCTGCACTTCCTGTGGCAAGACAAAGTTCAGCAAGAAAATGTGTTAATAGTGAAATCACCGCCGCCAACATCATAACTATCTTTGAATCCTAGCCAAATTAGAAACACATGTACACATGCATGCTAACACACACATTTAACAAAATGTTCCTCTCAAAAGCATCATACTGTCTGTGAACTACATACTGACATTTCCAGATAGATCTCTTCAACGAGAGTGGTGCATTTAGCAGATACAGTTTGCAGCTCTTTCAGACAGACAGGCAGACAATAACTCTGTCTCCAGTGCATGCTGACATACAGGCAGATAAGAACAGCTCTGGTTACAGCTGTTTGTATCCTTAGGCATTTTCAACTCCGTGCCAGGTACATAATTTCTCTAACACAGGACATGTTAGATGCAGAGCTCAATGATAAGTGTAGCTCATTGAAACTGCATAAATTTGCAGCTTATAGTACATGCAAATAAAGTTCTTCACAGCTCTTTTTCATACAATACATTTTAATGGTGACCAGGGACTGTCAAGCTCCAGAATAGACAAAAAACACAATTAGGTATAACAAATAAGTAATCTTTATTCCATGTCTTCTAAAGTCACACAATATATGTGTGAAGAGCAGACCCAACTTTATGTTTTTTTTTGCTGAAAAACTTCCGCAATGCTGTAAATATCCCAATTGGGATACAAAATGTGCAGAGCAGGTCCCGAGGACTGGAGTTGAGAACCACGGATATGAATTACACACACGGATATTTTTTTTGAAAAAATAGCAGGCTGTTATACAATAGCTCAACCAAGAATATGTAAAAAAGGAAAAAGAAAAAAAAAAAAAGGAAAGAAAGATGGACAAGTATCTCAATAAGTAAGTCCCAACCAAGTGGCATCCCACAAAGACCCTCTTGTGTCTGAAACTACTATTCAAAGAATATAGTCATACAGGTTTGCAACAACTTTCACACTTTTTAAATATGCAAAAAATTGCACAGAGTGGAGAGTACTACGCTCTTACTCGCATTAGTAGCTGACAGATAGATCAAATTAACCCAATATTTCACAAGCAAACACATAAGTTGCAGGAGATTTGTAGAACTTTGCAAATGATATCCATTAGAACTCTCCATTATAATATAGGCACATGCCTACTAATCATCCAAAGCTTAGTATATGAAGCAGCCAATGCTTTTCCATTGCATTTGGCTTCTCTCTAACTTGGCCAAAGCGGCCAGAGACTGACGCCTGCATTACCGTTGTCCTGCAGAGGCAGATCACAGACACAGCATGGCTCCAACAGAGCTGCTCCATTATCATTTGTTTGATAAGCAGGGCCTGCCTGCAGAGCTGCATTATCTGTCTAATAAACCCAGAGATCCTGACACCTGCTGAGAAGCCAGCTGAAGGGAGCGCTGCATAACTGAAGCCTGTTTTCCCTGTTCTTATCAAAGCTATTTCTACTTTAAAAGGTAGATCATTGAGGTAAATGGAGCATGAGGGCCAACATCTCCTGCTTACGACCCAGAATCTGGAACTGATTTAAATATCGGAGGAGAGGAAAAAAGAAACCCTTAAAAGAAAGAGCGAAAGTCTTTTCCTGTGGCTGAAAATAAAAAAATATACCACGTGTTACCGTATCTGACCTCTTTAAAGAGCATAACCCAGGCCTTTGATACATGTGCCACTCTAAACAGCTGGTAACTGCCACGACTGTTGGATACACATTTCTGTCTTTCATCAAATTCTACAACCGGTAGAATGCATAAATCACAGAGCTATATTTATTAGCATGGATACAGTTTGTTTCGCTTAAACTTCAAGTACATGCTCTGCAGCGGCAGTCATCTGCCAGATCAGAACAAACATAAGAAAACCAGCCAAACATTAAGCTGCGCTGCTCATAACGGCCAGGCCTGGTGCCATAGGAACCTAAACTGTTTCTTGGGCGGAAGCAGTCAGCTTCTTTCCACCAGCAAGAAGGTTAGTGAGAAACAGGAAATATCTGGCCACAAGAGAATAGGAAAGCAAGAGCATTTCTCGGACCGCTGTGTTCACACTTTGTCTGAGATGACTAGTGGGTTTATGTGTGTTGTATGTGCTGGAGGAGTGTCATGCTAACCTAAGCTGTCCATACTCAACTAATGAGTATGAGATTTAAACAAGTAGCCTATACTTAGTGTACAGGCATCCATGTTTATATTTTAATAAAAGCCTAAATTAAATCTTTTCATCATATAAAGTGATTGTGTCTCATCCGAAGACTTAGATAAAACCAATTGATTCATATGGATTTATTTTACGATCTCTTTATGAATGTTTTTGGTGAATATACTTTCAATGGAAAGACAGAAATCTCTAAAATTTTTATGAAAAAATATCATATGTTCCAAAGTGAACAAAAGTCCTATGGATTTGTAGTGACACAAGGGTGAAAGAAATGACGACAGAATACATTTTTTTTTACAGTCTGACCGAAATAAAATAAAACTGAATAAGAAAATCCACATTAATTACTCAGATGAAAAAAATATCTTACATATATCCTACTGTACATCAAGTTTTGCGTTGTCTTGCAAATTCTAGGTGAGGATGCTAGAGTTGATGCTTAAATTTCTCAAACTTTTATTGAAACTTTGGAAAAGTAAAAGAAAACTGGCAAATAAAATATATTAAAAGTTGAATGTAATCAAGAAAGACCTGCTCTGATCAATCTGGTTTCTTCTCTACAGTGAAGTCACGCCTCTGGTCTTCCAGAATTCCAGGGAAACAAGTGTTTGTGTCACAGAGTAATGCTCTTGACACATTGTACCTAAGTCTCATTGGAAACACATCCAGTAACTGTCTTGCCTTAAGCTCCATATCGTATTGCTCTACAACATAATAGTCACTTCACCCAACAATGAACCCTGTTAAATGAACCAGGTGCACTTGTGTCTGACATAATCTATTGAAGCAATTTCCGAAAAGCAATTTCCTTATTGTTTATTTAAAGCTGCAGTCCGTAACTTTTTTGGGTTAAAAATTATGCAAAATAAATTTTTGAGCAAATACATAACCAGCCAGTGTTCAAAACTATCTACTTGCCTTAGCTCGATTCAAAATGGTAAGCTTGTAATAATATTTTTAATTCAAGTGGTACAGGTGGATTTCCGCGGGAAATTCGAGCATGTCTTTGCATCATGACGTCACATCTGTACACATAAAGAAGAAGTCTCGGCTAGTAGGCTATATTGCGTGCGAGGATGTTGGAGGTGGAGATTTATAGCCTTTATTCACAGCACTTGATATAATTAAACTTATCAATTTGATGGCGGATCCAGAAAGGTTCAAACGACAATCACCAGTGACAACTAGAGATTCACCCGTTGTAAAAATGCAAAAGACTTCGGAGTGGCTACAGAAAAAAACAGACCGCAAACTGGCCCACGTGAAAACAAGGATAAATATCGGAAAGGCATTAAATGTAGTCATGCAATGCTGATGTTGTTAATAGTAACAATTTGAGAACATAGTATAATTTGCACGGTTTGACATGATATGATAAGCGATCGTTAGATTTAATCAGCGCGATTTACTGCAATGCTTTTTTCCCCTTAGTTGGTCAGAACAAAAGTGGATGTTGCTTGTTCAGATGACATTTTCTGGTGAAAATTCTTATGTTGGTCAGATTCCGAATGACAGTATCCACACATTCACACTGAGAGCCGAACATTCTCCTCAAAACATTGGAATCAGCTGTGCCGAGGTGCAAACCATGTAAAGTTCCGCGGATAACTGCAATTGCAGATTTCAAACAGAGATGGCGACAAAGAGGAAAAACTACGGACTGCAGCTTTAATATTAAAGCTTGTAGAATGCCACTGTTTTAGCAATTCTACCAACATACACCTCATTCAACTCAAGCCAAAGAGAAGCTGTTCACACACATGCCATATATCGCACTCCTGTTTCCTCATTCCCTGATTTTAACACACAGATAGTGGGAGAACAAGGATCCAGCATTCCAAGAATGGCTGACAGGGAAAAAAAAGAGCAATCCAAGGACAACATGAATTGGGAACCCCTCCTCAAGAAGGGCTTATACGACACAATGAGGAATAGAGTCAACAAATGGACCAATAAACAGAGAAGACAATGGATTGTTTACTTAGTAGAGGTCAGGCTCTGACTTGTGGGTTAACCTGGCATTATATGGGCGCAATAATAGTAATCACCTTTAACAGAGTAAATACCAGAGTTAACTCATCCAGATTTATTATGCTAGACCCAATAATGTTGTTTTGTGACATAAATGGCCATATCTACAGACCATAATAGACCATAAATGGCTAAGCCATCATAAAGGATAAAAAGGTCTGGTTTCCCAGCATGAGTTCTATAATTAATGTATTCAGTTTAAAAGACTTTTAACCAAGGATAATAAAAGATGAATCTATAGCATTACCTAGAAATGGCTTTATCTTTCAAACACATTTATTTATTTCCTCTGGGAGACAGAAAAATGTCCTTTGGGCTCACAGCAGGGAGATGACCCATGTGGAGAAGTTAAACACCTTTCTGACTCAACTCTCCGATACACAATCTCCAGCACAGTAGGTGTCTTTAGTTTGAGTTATGTAAATTGCTTTTCAACTTGGCAGGGAACACTGAATTATGTACCTCTAAATTTCTGTTACAGTTCAAGGAACAGGGACCTCTTGTTTGGTCTGAGACACCCCAGTGCAGATATAGATGTAGGACTTCAAAAGAATGACTTTATGTGTGTGTGCGGTTAGTCTGCTGTGTCAGTAAACACGGCACATGGCTGGGCCCTTCCCTAAGTAGTCAATAAACATATTGGGCTGCAAAATGTTGCTTCTTAATGTTAATGTTAACCTTATAGGCTAACAAACTAAAATAGGTTCAGTACCACTAACAATTTTCTTGTAGTTATGTTATAACATCATCTTTGAGCTTGTAAGATTAAATTGTAACAGTAGCTTCAGTAATTTCAGCATAAACATTTAACTCTGCAATTAAATTCAAAGAGGCTGAAAAAGGAAAAAGTGTACTGAACTTCTTACTGCAGGTTATCACTTTAATTAATATATAAAAAACATTAAGGCAGAAATTAAACTAAGTGATTTTGGTAAATTTGAAAGTTACAGGGCAAAATACACCCACAATTCATAAAAAGCCATGTGTAAAATGGAAAACGATGTGCATTTATTTATTTGTGATAATTGGTTTTGAACATTTATCCTTGAATTTCTTTCTAAATTTAGATGAACAAAGGTTAAAAAAGAAAAAAGTGGTCTTCTAAAAATCACACTGAAAGCTGTTATTTATAAGCCAATAATATAAAATCTTCATTAGACGGCTAACTATTTCTTGTATCGTCAAAGGAAAGCTCTCTAATTATGCCCTAATGAATGAATAAAAGACTCGTAACAGACAACACGACTCACCTCTCGCTTCACATGACAGCGCCACGATCAAAATCCCACTGAGAAAAGTCAAGCTTCCTCTCTTTGGAAACATTTTATGATGACACGCCACTAAAAGAAACAATGAGAATCAAAACGATTCTAAGTTTTACACAACATACACACTGCCAGCAACCCGACGCGACAAATTAAGCTAAAACTCAACAGCAACTTTTTCTAATAATAATGGTCGCGTCGTGTCATGGCGTTCGTTTGCAGAGTAAATTCAATTCAATTCAATTAGCCAGGTTCAATTAGCCTATAGCCTAATAAAGTAAACAGCTAATCTGTACAAGCAGTGTTAGGCTACTGTAATTAACTACTTACATGTCCGCCGAAAGGGTTTTAATATTGCGAATGAATCAGTTGAGACGAGCAAGATGAGACGAACACTCTTGAGCAGCAAGGTCTTCTTTGAAATAACTTCAGATTTATTAGTATATTGTCCAGGAGAAGAAAAGTTCAGGAATAGTTAGGTTCCACTCGCCTCTTCTCTTGACATGACCCGTCAGCATCCCTGACCATGGAGAGAACTGAAGCTCTACAGCTGTGAATCACAGCAGCGCTCCTACGAGCCAACAGCTGGAGACCAGCAGAAATTACACTCGAGCGCCCTCTGTATGCGGACAGATACAACGCAACTCCACCACAACCTGTAGAGAAGGCAAAGCCATAACAATTAATATCCATCAGACTAGAAAACATACTAATCCGTTAACAATTTATAGAGGATTATGCAGAACTCAGAGGATTTCAGATAACTATGCAACATATTTTCTAAGTTTTACCAAATAATTGAGTACAACAAACAAACAAATATAAAAGCTGCACTAGGCTACCCATTTTACTTTTTCTTTTTTCTTTTCTCTTTTGAATGAAGGTCCAACACCCTAATACCACCTGCAATCAAGTAGCAAGAAGCAAATAATGGTTCAAGATTGTGCTCTAATAAAAAAAAACTCTTAATTTTATACTAACTGCTTCGATGGTTTAAATGACTGAACATTTGTTGCATTTTAAACGTATAAAATGTCTTAAACTTACTATTTATACATATTTAAAAGTAAACCCTGGTGAAGGGTACCTATATATATATATATTTACTATCTGACCTTTGACCCTCTTGGCCTACTTGTTCAAACCTAACACTATGGCTGTATCTGAAATCGTATACTCTCTTGAGTAGGTACTTAATTGGAAAAAGTAATTACTTCGTGGCTGCTATAAAGTATGTTTTATATAGTATGCATGTGTGTAGTATGAATGTAATGTGGGCGTACTACATTCACCATGTTGTCATTATCATGTGATCCACCAGTGACATCGCTCACCATTCGCAAATTCTCTCCCGTGGCCTCATGGGATTGAAAAGTGTCCATCACATGCGCAGTAGGTCACCTACTACAGTAGGAAGGAAGTGTGCGATTTCGGATGCAGCCTAACGCATGAATTTCCACCTCTTAAATATTTTCTGAGGCAGAGTAGGCTTGGTTTCCAGTTTATTACAACTCTCAGCCACTAGATGGTACTCTAAGTATGTTTGATTTCTCCAATCTCCATCAGAATTCCCTTCCCATCAAAAGACATTAAATTTCAGGTTCCTGGGGTGTCCCGAAGAGCTTTTAATAGCTAGATGTATTTTAAAATTCTCAAAAATGTCTTCTTTTATGTTCCACTGACTGCAGAAATACACAACTGTGGCTTACTTTTCAAGAACTGTTATTTTCAACTGGTTCGCTCCATTTCTATCTCCGTAGCTGTGCAATTTGGTGTCACTGCAACCTCTTCGTGAATCAGAAATGAGATTCTGTGGTGTGCAGAAACTCCTGGGGGGCTTACGGTTTCTTCTCCTCCTTCCCTTGCACATGATGCGGATTCCCAGAGCGATCTGGCACTGGATTAGAAACCTCTCATATAGGTCTCCCACCACCCCCGTGGCCCCCTGGCAGTCCTGCTCAGATATCTGGGATGAAGATGTCCTCAGCATCCACCCACTCTGGAGTCTGATGGTGGGAGGTGATTTAACGTGCTTTGTAGCCATAGGAGAGTCTGGCTCATTTCCTCTCTGGTCTCATGCTGTTTTCTCCTCTTGCTTTTTGGATCGCCTAAAAGTTTGGAGCTTTGGAGTTTTACGACTCTCAGCAAGTGCTTGCATGGCTCAGCACCTTATAAACACGTTATATTTGATTGTCTGGTGTTTTTACAGTTACAATGGCGTTTAAAATGCTTTGCAGAGATTTTCACACAAGGCTGACTAGACATTCGTTGAAAGGAATTGTCTGCTCTCCTGACATGTTCGATTGAAACTCTGCCGCAATACAGCGCATAGACACATTGAAAAGATGATGTCAAAACTAGCAGGTGAACACAATCATTTGAGCTGTTTGAAGGCATTTAAAACCTTGATTGCAGCTGGTCCAAATTGTCACAGCATTGGTAAATATTGACAGAGTTCCCACCAAGACCACCTGAGGGAAGCTTGGATCACAGAGACGAAAATCCCCAGACAAAGGCATCTTTCTACCTGGGCTTTGTGAGCTAATGTTGTGTAATGTAGAGCATGAGCAGTCCTGGCTGTGGTTGTGACAGGACCCGCTGTCATTTTTAAAAGTGCACAACTGATTGATGGCATGAGATGGCATGAAATGTTCTCTACCACAATGATGCATGCATTTGTAAAAAAAAAAAAAAAGAAAGTGTGAAAAAAACATCTAAGCATCACGTTTCTCGACTTGAGACAGAGAGAAGAGAGGGAACGCAGGCTAAATCAGGTTAAGATATTTGAAGCGCAGATAAGAGAGACTTGAAGATTGAAATCTCTGCAGTGTGTGTCTGTGCATGTTTAAAAGCAAAAGTCCAGCCAGACAGAAAATGCTCTTATCAAACTACTCTGTTCATCACATTAACAAAAGTGAAACATAAAATGTTGGATGCTTCTGTATGTGCTACATCTGGACAAATCAAAATTGTCTCATGCTCACCAAGGATGCATTTATTGGATAAAACATACAGAAAGAACAGTTATATTGTGAATATTTTTTTAAAATGACTGTTTTCTATTTTAAAAAATATATTTTAAAATATGATTAATCCATGTGACGGCAACACTGAATTTTCAGCATCATTACTCCAGAAATCATTCAAATATGCTGATTTGGTGAAATAATAACATAGAAACTATGTTACAGTTTTTATTTTCATGATTCTTTGACAGAATGTTCAAAACTAAGAACTATATATATATATATATATATATATATATATATATATATATATATATATATATATATATATATATACACACACACACACATATATGTGTTTCAATTCTGATATATGCAAGTCATTCTCATGGTTTAAATAGTCTTAGATTCACATGCTTGGTTCAAAGGTCTCTCTCTCTGTCCATCAGAAAGTTGAAGTATGATAGAGGCAAATATGGGAAGAGCTTTACAGAGCTTTAATCTCAACCCCAACAAACCCCCTCCTGTGTCCTCCATCTACACTTTTCCTTCCCCTGATCTACCTCATGTTGAGAGTCGCTTGCTGATAAGCCTTCTATTTTGCCTTTCAACTTCTGATCCACTTATTTTTACCACAGTTTCTGAAGATCTCTCACTCACATTTAAACACTGTTCTTATCCTCAACGTCCATGTGTCGCCTTGTTTGCTGTATTTCTTCGTCTTGCATTCTCGCTCCATCGTTCATGCACACAATCGCTCTTTCCTGATTAAAGAAAAAAGGAAACACTCAACAAATGTGCATGAGTCCATGCAGCATGCTGTGATTATAAACTTAAGAGCTTCCATGCGCTTGACCTGATATCTGGCATAACTCAAGTGGGCCATTTTACTTTCTTTCTCCAGTTGACAATTCCATTATAAAATCTCATTATGACTGGTTTGTATAATGGGACTAAGTGCAGCATTTGTCGAATTTCAAGTGCTCGTTCTGTGTGCTTCAATGAGACGAGGGCCATCTGAACATGCATAGTAGTGAAAGGTGCAGGTACAGACATTTAAATTTGGTGATCAGCATGAGGATCCAGTCATTTCTGTAATAACTCAGTGGTCTGTTTAACTAACTAATCTTACACCTCAAGGATTTTAGATATTTGATCTTATTCATGTCCAGTATAGGCAATCAGTTGTTTGGAAAAAAAAAATCCTCTTGTTTTCCCCCTCTGTGCATGTTATTTATAAAGTTGAGGACAGGGTCTTTCGTCACAGAACCACTCATTTATTCAACACTGGACAATGAGTGTTTCATTACTGGGCTTTACAGTAAATAACAGATGAGACAGGTGAGAGGTGAATAAAAAGAAAGCAAAACAAATCTCTTTTACAAATAGATGATGCAACGGGTGAAACCACAAAATAAGCAAAATACAAATGTGCAGCAGAAAGTTCTTTTATCTACAATTTATAGTCTATCATTACACCAATAGATGGCACTGTTGGTCCATGTGGAGTTCTGAGTGTTCATAAAGTCTTCCGAACTCTTTTCAGTCCTACAGACATGCATGTGTCTGTTTATACCAGTATGCTCTAAAGCAGAAACACAGCACACAGACACTCACAGAACAAAATGGCAGAGACCCTCTCTTAGATTAATAGCTTTGTAAATCTCATTAAGAGAATTAACGTTTTTGTCATTTTTTACCTCAAGCCATTTATCATAAAGAGAAAAGAGAGATACAGAACGACTCAAAACCCCATAAATAGTTGGTCATGTACACTGAAATGTGAAGTTATCTCCAGGTCTAATCCTTTAAGTTCTTTCCACCTTGAAAATGAAACGTATAAGACTGAAAACCAAGCAAAAGTCGGGAACCATGTGCCAATCTCTGCTGTAGCCCAGGCTCACTGGAAAAAATTTGTGTGTGGCGACACTTCTGTTAAAGGCACACTATGCAAGATTTGTACCTTAATATAACAGCCTCAAAACCAGCAATGCAAGTTTGAGAGGTGGCGCCCTGACAAATCTCGCGAGAATCACAAATTGCTTTACGGCACGACGTCACGTACATCAACAACATATGAAGCAGCCTCTATGGAAGACACTAGCACGCATTTCAGACGTGAATCATGGCAGAGTCAACGAAGAAAACGAAGAAAGCCCGGTCGGAAGAGTGCAGAGACGGCTCTGCGTGAGTGGTATTTACGACAGTAACGTTAAATTCAAGTACTCCACAGAGACTCTAGGGGTCGCTGTTTGAGAAAAACGGAAACTGCATAGTGTGCCTTCAAGCAATATTACAATGATTCTTGCATGTTTTGAGGCACTTTCAAAGTGAAATGTCCACTGAGTGGCGCTAAACGTGCTTTCAGATTGCAACCAGTAGCATTAACAAAAGCAAATGCAACACACAAATACAATTACTGAAGTAACTATGCAATTTTGGCTTGCTTCTACAAGATTTTGATCTCTTTTACCATAACTAGAGTGCTTCACATCGCATATTGAATGCTGTACCAGGTAAGCTACCAAGCAAGTTTACTATGTGGTGAAAAAATCAAAATTGTTAGTTTACAAATCATGAATTATGGAAGGCTATAAATGTTTTGAAGTGATAACATAATACTATGTAAGAAACCACAAGTCTTTATTAATCGATAATCTGCCCCTGTAATCAAAATCTTTGTGAAAAGGAATAAAGGTTGTTGCAATTTCACATCCTCTAGAGATAATTTCGGCTGGGTATGCAGTGAACTGTTTGTATAGGCTAGTTACATTTTTAGAGTTTTGTAAAAAGAGGCAAGTTATCCAATGAACCCATTGCTCTCTGTATAGCTTGACGCTATATACGACACGTGATGCAAAATGCATGCACTTTTGGTGGCTGAATTAAAGTGCAGTGGTGACTTTGGATGTAAGAGGAGACCAAATTTGCATACTTGAAGAGATGGAGTGAAATAAGATGAGTTTCGAGAAATGTTAACCTAAGATGACCACACATCACATTGTCTTAATTCCCCTTTGAACATGTCGAATTCACCATTCTCTACTGTACAAGACCAACAGTTATCTGTTGATTTCATTTCACAGACTTTAAATGTTATGCACTGGCACATTTATTTAAATCTTATTCAAGGCTGCATTGGTTTATCCCCTTTAAAAGGTACTTGCAGAGCAAGATTGTAGCTTCAAGGAAAGAGCAAAATAGGTCCATATTTGCAATTTACAGAAAGTAGCTAGTGAAAAAACTGCTTTCAAAAAGAATAGGCAGACAAAAGAAGCAGCAACAGGATGTAAAGTTTGGCTTTCAACAAATCGATTGCTGAGCAATTTCTTGTGCCAGCGTTGACAAAGAGAATTATTTATGGCCATCGCTCATAGGTTAACATTGTGGCCTCTGTCTTTTCTCTGGACGCAATGGAAGATTTCATAGGCTGAATCACAAGACTGGATACTGACCTTGTCAGATGAAATCTCACAGAAGTCATTGGCTGCCCTTGCAGATTTTAAACAACATTTGCAATATATTACTACAGCTGCACATCTAAATGGATTATACATACAAAACTGCTATGGAAAGGACTTATTAGTGGTAGGCTATCAACGATGACAAAAAAAGTCAGTTATTATTAAACCGGAACCATTCCTTTCCATTCTTTCAACCGTTGGCCTTTTTGGTCTGAAAGCACCACACCACTCAAAATGATGGGGTTCACTTTATTTTGATGGTCCCTTTGACACATTCTGTTGACTAAGATGCACCAACATGTCTACTAACTCTCATTAGAGTATTAGTAGAGTATTAAGAGACTGGTAGGGTTAGGGCTAGAATAAGTTGACATGTACTTGCAAAGTTACTTATAGTCAGTTTTATGTCTGTTGTAGGACCATCACAATAAAGTGTTAGCAGATATTAAGACAGTCTACTAATAATGAGAGTTAGTTGACATGTATTGCAAAGTTACTTGTTCAAAAGGGACCATCAAAATAAAGTGTTAAATTATGTTTTATTTATTTTTTCCTATTGGGGATGGATATAATGGTTATAAAAACCAAATAGGAACAAATAAGTTCAGCCAAGGTGTAGGTTTGAACAGCCAAGTAAATAATGAAAAAGCAATAAAAAATTAAGACTAACTGGGTGTTGGTGTTGTCAGATCGACATAAATAATCCTGTCAATTGACTGCATGTGTAGTATAAGTTTCTTGAGCAGTCTGTAGATGTAATATGTTAAGGCCTATCAAAATGTGAAACAAACATGCTGGCAGCTGACAACTGCTGAGGCAAGGAAACAAAATTAAACATGTAAAAGAAACTTAATTGGGTTACCATTAGTCTGCCTGACAGACTCAGGCCCACAACAGGAAATTATTTGGGATCAGAGCCACATATTCATTCATAGGAACAAACATACACCTACACACAAATAAACACACACAATTATGGTGTGCTAAATATCAAAAGCGAATGTTTTGTTTACCAGTGTCTGAATGCATCCGCATACAATTGCATGCAGTGAACAAAACAGTCATGGGGTGAGGACTCAATACAATGTTTTTGGGGCAAAAACGGGCTTCTGTTAAAGTCTGAGCTTGTAACCTAAAGGTCAGATGAAGAGTTGCTGAGCTCCTCTTTCACCGTTGAGCCCACTAAACCCCAGGCTGCTCCGGGGGGACTGTCCTTGCTTTAAAAATGCTTTGGATAGAAAGCACCTAAATGTAAAAAAAAACAAAACATATTGAGCACAGATCCACAGTGCATAGAAATCATCAGCAGAATGCCAGTTTACATACATCTATCAAATAAAACAGACCTATATCATCTGTAAATCTCTCATCTGCTTTTATGAAATGGTTAGCACATTATAAAACTGACAAAAATTACATTTTATTTCAACTTTTGAGCATTACATTGTTAATTCATTAAGTGTCATCATCATTTTTATCATTAACAGTCTACCAAATGCTATATCTGTGCGGTTGGATTTTTTCATTCAGGAAGGAATGAACCAATTAAAGGACTACAATGACTACTGAAGTTTTAATCCAATTATGAGAACAGAGAAGTCCACACCACAGTTATAACAATAATGAAATCACTTTCAGAATTATTATTATTATTATTATTACAGCTGATAGCTGACAATAAGAATTCGCACAATTTTACAGAGCTTGAGCATTTAAAGTGATAGATGATAAAATAAACACAGTTATACACGGATCTGTTCGGGGGGAATGGTCATAGATAAAACGTGGCTATTTACCAATCAGCATCAAGGAACTTTCCAATTTTTAATTATCTATAACTATCATTATTAATCAAATCACTCAGCGAGTTTTTCTGAAACACCAATACATTCAGTACCACCATTACTCACTTTGTGTTGTCCAGAGACGTGCAGTCTTTAGCTGTGCTGTGGCTTTGTTTTAAACTATTTTCACTGGTGGACCAAAAACAGACACTTTTCTTTATAAGCTGCTATATAAGCTGCTCAATATGAATTTCTTTTTTATGTAACTGTTCTGTAAAAGCAATCTCACACTTGCAGTAATGCGGTGAAATGCTGATTAATTTTTTGTTCAAAAGAACAACAAACCGAACCAATAGTAAAAAAAAAAACTAAATAATAAATAATAATAACTTAAAAGCTAATAGTTACAAAAAAAAATACAATAAAACATAAAAAAATAAATAGCACTAATATTTGAAGATGTGTGAGAGAGGTTTCTTTTGACATTTACACATGTGTGTTGGTAGGGAGGAATTCAGATTCAAGAGAGTAATTGGTTTTAATCATGAGCTGCACAAGCTAAAGACAAGGACAGGAGCCAAAATCAAGACTATTCTTCCACACGCTGAAGAGGCACCAATCCGTCTGCTGTGTGGCGTCCCTCTAAACACACACACACACACACACACACACACACACACACACACACACACGCGCGCGCGCGCGCGCACACACAGCGTAATCCCGTACACGCACGAGCACACTCCTTTTTCGCTTCTCATTTGTATCATCATCTTAATGACTGGATTGGGCAGTTTGCCTGAATCACTCTCAAGCTCAGGCCAGAGTGCCGGTGGCTTTATTAACTTGGTCTGTTTCCAGGCTTCCCATTACCAAGTCCGGCTGTAATTCCCATCCCATTCTGCCTTTCCGCTCTGCATCATTTCACCCGACATCACCCTATCCACTCGCATGGCCTATTCTCACAACCCTCCATTCCAAAAATTAAATTTGCCCTGCAGAGAGAGAGATAGAGAAAGAGAGAGTGTGTGTGAGAGAGAGACATAACTGAACTATGCAGTATATATATATATGGTGCAGTGAAACATGCTTGGAAAAGCTCTTCCTTTTTTTCTCCAGCAGTTAGAGTCTCACTTTGTCTGTGTTTCTACTGAGAAAATTCAATTAAACTATAAGAGTACAGTGAACACACACTCAGCCCCAGACAGTTTGAAAGTTATACACTTCTAATGCTTCTTTCTTTAAGTAGATACAATAAAAGTTATCTTTTTCTACTTCTCTGGGAAAAGACTTTGCTTCTGTTTTTATTGGTTTCCTCTGGCTTACAGTGAGGGAGCATATAACAAAACTATTTTAAGCAGACAAGACACTTAGGAATGACAGCAGTACCAAATTATTTAATTGGTCAAATGATGCATACCATATTAGAGTTATATAAAGGTGTTTTTTAATCAGAGTTTTTTAATACTGAAAGATAAACAAGTAATATTGAAAGATAAACAGTGCAGAACACACTCAGAACATCTCGAACTTCACCCACCCAGGTATATTTGATAATAAAAAGGCATATTTGAACATTTTTAAAAAAAAAAATCAAAATCAGAAGAAACTTCTGACTTCAGATCAGGGTCCAATTCTCACTATTAACTAGTTGCTGATTAGCATGCATTTTGCTAGGATTTTGTACTATTTAGTACTTATAAAGCACATATTAATGCCTTATTCTGCATGATATTATACATCACTTAATCCTACCCAGTCCCTAAGCTAAACAACTACCTTACTAACTATTAATAAGCAGTTATTAGGGGTTTATTGAGACAAGAGCCGTAGTTAATAATGAGGACTCTAATCTAAAGTGTGATCAAAAGGGTAAATCTTTGAAATAGCATTTTTTTTTTTTTGTAACAATGTACAAGTCTTTCCTTTCACTTTTGATAAATTGAATGCATCCTTGCTGGATAAAAATAAGCATTAACATCAGCAGCAAGAGTGTTTTACTCTCAGCCATACAATGCCGTATATCTTATAGTGAAATAATAACAGAGAACAAAAAATACATTTAGGTGAGAAACTAAATCTGTAATTCTTTATTTTATTATTATTATTATTAGTTTATTTTATTTTTGTTTATTTATTTTTTTTCTCACTTTTATGTACTACTTTATTTATTTATGCATGTGTTGACCTACTGTGAAGTATGTTACCATCTACAGGAAGTGAATGCTATAATTGAAAGTGATTTGTGGTGTCTTATAATCCCGAAAGGGATGGGTCCTATTTGGACATGACACAATAATAAAATTCATTCATTCATTCATTCATTCATTCATTCATTCATTCATTCATTCATTCATTCATTCATTCATTCATTCATTCATTCATTCATTCATTCATTCATTCATTCATTCATTCATTCATTCATTCAACAAATTATCTTGAATGTCATATCTAAGTGGTTATAAATTGCAAACAGGAGTCCATATTTTGTAAAACTCCTCCATTCCTGCCAACTTTTCCTAGGCAAGACAGCAAGACATTGATTTAACCCACTAAGTAGAGGAAGGTCTTTTGATATCTTTCTATTTTAAACCAATTACTTGTTTGGTCTATATAACAAAAAATCTATTACCTTGCGTTTTCTTCCATCAACTTCTGAAATTACAGGGTATATATATGCAATACATGTAATTTGGCTTCCACAAGAACAATTTCTCAAGTTAAATAACACATCAAAAACTTCCTTCCAGTATGTTAAAAGCTCTACACTCCCACACAGTTTAAGTTGTTATGATGACCAGATACACTGCAAGCTGAATTAGACATTCTAAACAAAGTTCCTTTCCATCCCTGCAACATAATGATAAAGACCACACAGATGAGCGAAAACATTATGACCACCTGCCTAATATGCTGTTGGTCCTCTGAATATCTTACACCAAGACGTTAGCAGCAGATGCTTCAAGTCATGTTGCGAGGTGGAACTGCCTTGGATTGAACTTGTTGGTCCAGCACATCTCACAGATGCCCAATTGGATTGAGATGTGTGGAATTTGGAGGCCAGGGCAACACTTTGAACTCTTCATCATGTTCCTCAAACTATTCCTGAACAATGTGTGCAGTGTGGCAGGATGCATAATCCTGCTGAAAGAGGCCACTTCACAAGGCTACACCATTGTCATGAAGGGGTACATCTGGTCTGCAACAATGTTTAGGTAGGTGGCACGTGTCAAATTTACGTCCACATGAATGGCCGGACCCAGGGTTTCCCAGCACAAGTACGATGACATGTGCAAAACTCAGTTCGTGGAGGGCCATGCAGAGTTTAGCTTCAACCCTAATTAAACACACCTGATAAAGCTCATCAAGTCCTTCAGGCTTATTTGAAAACCACAGGTATGTGTGTTGGAGCAGGGAACTGTCCAAAGTCATAGATTTATTCATAGATGAATTTTTAGTAATTTCTGGTTTAAAATGAGATCCCTTTCCTTTATAACTCATTTATACTCCGCCATTCTCAAGTCAAAGGTCATATATACTGACCCAATAGCATATCTTGAAATCTAGAGGCAATCAACAATTTTAAGCATGATTTTTGTTCTCAATGACCCAGAATTAGTAAAGTTTCACTACATTTATTTCGGAAACATTTTGACTGAAGGCCAGTGTAACGCCATTGCACTTTCTGCATAGGTTTATTCCTCCTACACCATTCAATATTTCATGTCTGTTAAAAAAGGGAGGTCGGTAACATTTAGTATCTAACACGTAGCAGCTTTGATACAACATCAGGTGTCTTAAGCGCTAAGTCTGTCACTTAGTTTGAAAAACATCTAATTATGGCCTGCTAATTTGCATAGTCTATTTAATGAATTCCATTCTAGCATTTCAATGTGATTCATAGAATTGTCATTCTAATTATAGTCCTCTTTTGCGCCTCGCCAGTTAAAACATAACAGTAGCTAATCCCACTAAACATGAGTGTTTGCACATCCATCTACATTGACAGTAATAGGTTTGGAAGTGAGTGCTCGGTAGATGATGTAAATTCTTTGGCTTTCATTGTGCAAGTATTCATCATAGATTTTCTCGTCTTTGCATTGGAGCATCTCGTTCCCCAGATGATACTAATCAATGATGTCATTGTTGACCTTTAAAATGCCAGAGTCCATGGCTGAGGGTCTCTGTCTCTCCATCCTCATTCTTGCACACACACAAACACAAAGCACAGAATATTTCGAAACTTCTTTATGGTGTGCCATTTGAGTAGAAGAGCAGACCCGATCAACATTTTGGATCCCATCATAAGCAATACATAGACTGACAGAGATGTAATTGCTTTGTTTATTAGAATGTCAAAGAAGTTGTCAACATATTGTGCGATTTAGTGGATAACGCGGATATCAAAATCCCTGTATTGCCTGAAAGCAAACATTAATCACAGGATGATAAGAAGTTAATGGGATTCACAGGTGACAGTGTGGACACCTCCTAGCAGCCATGCTGAAATGAGACCAATATCAGCTCATAACAGACAGACACACACACACACACATACACACTTATTACACACTCAATAAATCTTATTACATTGGAGATAAACTTTAACGACAGAGAGCAAAACTTCTATTAAGGACCACCTTTAGAAAGCGCAATGGAGGGAAACACAAAAAACAGCCTACAAACAAACAAAACATGACCTATTGATATTCACAATGCATCACAAGAGTACATTTTACTGTTTAATTCTCTATAGATTGACTAAAAAGGTTTTTTTTTTTTTCACCCAACAACAGACAATTCTGTCAAAATTTCCCTCTTGTGACCGCACTGCTATTTCTTTCAGAAAATGCAAATTTTGTTGTAATCTCAGCTAGTGTGATTCTGTTGGAGCACCATAAATACTTTATGAATAAAGAAATAATTCTATGCACATCATATCAACTATCATTATATATCTGATACCATCACTGATTATGCAAGCTATAACTAGAGTACTTTTTTTGTAAGAGTATGAACAGAAGCATCTACTGCGTGTTTCTGTATGAAGAGATCAGGACTAAGACAGTCTGTTTCTTTGATGGCGGCTTAAGTCTCTCACATGGACTGGTGATCAGCCCACTCAAGCCATAAGCCATCACACTATCATTTCTCAGGAAGTGAAGGGGAGGAGACTAACCTTCTCAAACTGCTTTCCTTTTCTCTTTTCTATTCCCTAAGCTTCTCTCCTTCCCTAAGCCTCTCACTCGGTTTCTCTCTCTTCTCTCGTTCTCACGTTAATGGTATGATTGACAGCCTCTAGGATGGGTTTTTAATGATGTCTCATAGCACATTAGGCTGATGGCTGTTAGATTGGGACAATGTGACCTCCTCTCCTCTTCTCAGCACCTGAACTCTCCATGCATAACACACATATGCTGCTGTGCGTGTGCATGATGCACACACACATACACGGACACGAACCACAAACTAACTTATCGAATCATATTGCGCACCCCATTTCACCTCAAATGACTGGAATCTATATTGAATTGAAATGATTTACTTTCTATTCCAGTTATCTTAATGACAGTCCGTTTTCTGGGAATATGTCAAGATAAAAGTTTTTTCCCCTTCTTCTCTCTAATCAAATTATAAATCTGATTCTTTCCCCTTCGCCAGGCTTGTTCCCCAACGGTGGTTCTGTGCACTCTGTCAAGTGATTGTCATCCATTGCCTCTGACTTGCAAAAAGGTCACATTGACCGTTTCTCAATATGCGTTTTTAAAGGGTTAGTTCACCCAAACCCGTAAGACTTTCGTTCATCTTTGGAACACAAATTAAGTTATTTTTGATGAAATCTGAGAGCTGGCTCACTCCTTCATAGGCTTCTATGTAATCGATATCTGCCATCCCAGAAAAGTTAGTAACGACACTACGTGAAGTCACGTCAGAGGCCCACACAGAAGAAAATGAATAGTTGAATAAAGTCGCACAAAAAGTATTCTCGTCGCTTGATAAACTTAAGGTTAAGCCACTGTAGTCACTGCTATTTTAACAATGTTTTTACTAACTTTTCTGGGATGGCAGATATCGATTACATAGAAGCCTATGAAGAAGTGAGCCAGCTTTCAGATTTCATTAAAAATATCTTAATTTGTATTCTGAAGATGAACGAAAGTCTTACGGGGTTGGAATTACTGACAGAATTTTCATTTTTGGGTAAACTATCCCTTTAAACGATCTTGCGTCCTTGTGTTCCCTTTCGTTGTCACTCCGAGTTACGTCGGATGACGACGAATGGGGTTTCGCTTAGAAATCCTATCATCTTCGAGTATTAAAACACGAGCCAATGGCAATGAAATGCCATGGGTCTGCGGAATTTGCATAGCGTAACTCCGCCCCATGCAGGGGGTATATAAGGAAGTGCGCGAGCAACATGCAGACTATGTTTTCGCTTCGGAGCCAAGTTCAGTACTTCACTCCACAAGCCTTTTGAGTGTCATCTCAAATCTCTTCGAGACGAGCGGCTCTTCAGTGTGTTGGTGTGACGGCGCTTCCAGCGAGATCGCATTTCCTGCTGCTGATTTGTGCAGTAATCTGCCGACAGTGAGTGTGTTTCTCCCTGGGTGCTTCAGCACTCTGCTGAGCTTTTCCACTCTCTAAAAGAGCTGCACGCGGCACGTCTTTTTCAAGACGGTTTGCCCGTGTATTTTCTGGATGTGTGTGCGTCAGTCATCTGCCTAACGGTCGCGAGCGCTGTTTTGCGTGTTGGGCTTAATCACGCTTGGCAGCGCTCGTTGATGAGTCATGTTTTCATTGCGGGAACATGACCATCGCGATGTTTATAGATCAAGACTCAATGATCTCCATGTGAGTAGAGTCCCCTCTGCCACACCCCAATTTATCTCTTCCTCGAGAAGGGATACTTTGGCTGGTGGCCAGGGTGATCTGAGGGTTTGGTGTGGCACAACAACCGACGAGTCAATTCCTCGGGCCACACCCCCCTCCACATCGCAGACCATGCACTCACAGCATCACAAGGCGGGCTTGATTCCTCTGGAAATGAAGTTTCGACTGCGTTGCCTCCCACGGGAGTGCCATCGTTGCCGGGACCGATCCAGAGCTGTCAGCCATGCTTTCCCGGGCAGCTGAAAGCATCGGCTGGAGTGGCCCCGCCCTCCCCCCGAGCGCTGTAAGCTTCTCCCGGACGTGCATCAGGACACCTGCGCTGCGCGAAACTCCACGTGACTTTCGCGGCCCGCGGGTGTCCTCCGCCTTCGCTGCTTTCGATCGCACGGCGATCATGGTCTGTATGTTCCCTGTCACTATAGTGGCACGGTCATGCAGTGCTGTGTGTCGCCTGCGCCTTCGATGCAGTGCTGTCCCGGGAGTTCTGTCGAACCGGCCGCAGTGGAACGCTAGTCCTTCCCTGGCCAACCCTGGCAGAACGCGGAAATTCTAACCACGCCCCTATGCTGGGACGCTATGCCTCCCATGCCCGGCCTGGTTGTTCCGCCACGCACACTACTGACCTCGCTCTCGGGCGACATCGGTACCTGCGTGATCCTGGGTCAGGTGATGTCCACTATGTGGTCCAGACATGGGCTTAGCCAGGTTGATGTGGCAGGGTCTGAGAATTCATTTTCTCAGCTCCCCCATGTCCCAGGCTGAGCTCTTTGGCGGTGTGGCTTCGACCACCTGAAGCAGACTCGGGTCCGGCACCGATGGTCATCCATCCGTGCGGCCTCCTCAGTCTGCTTCCCGCCAAGCCCCCATCCATGCGGCTGCTCCCCTCTGGCCTGCAAACGGACCTGAGCAGGAGGAAGCCGCAGGAGGGCGGCGCTGCCCGTCTCCGCCCCTTAGACTGCCACGCCAGCCTAAGCAGCACCTTGAGGCGGGCTGCCTGGTCGGCGGGGTGGTTGAGGACTGCGCCCAACAGTCTTCGATCAATCCACAAGCAGACTGAGGCTTCTGCACTGACGGTCATCTGTCGGTGTGGTCTGCTTAGTCTGCTTCCCGCCGACGCCGCCTCCTTGCGGCTCCTCCCCTCGAGCCTTCACTGGCCTGAGCACAAGGGGGTCGCTGGAGGCTGGCACCGCCTGTCTCTGCCCCTTAGCCGGCTAACACCTGGCTGAGCAGCACAAAACCTGAGACAGGCAGCTTGGAGTTAGGGCTCAGTTCTTCAGGAGCTGGTAGCAGGACCACTCCTTCCCCCACTTGAGGGCTGGGTGAAGATCTCTACAAAAGAACTAATGCTCTTTCTCTGAGCCCCAAGAGGCTGTGGATGACAGCACGCGCCGCCCACGGGCCACGCTCCTCTCATCCCCCTCTGTCGCCAGACCCCTGCCAGAGCACGCCCCCGTGGGACGCTGGTCCTCCCCTGGCCTCCTCTGGCAGGACGCGGTTTATGGCCGTGCCCCCGCACCGGGCCGCTATGCCACCCACGCCTGGGCCGGTCATTCCGCCTCGCTGCACCCCCGACGGTACGTCTGTGGTTCGAATAACCCCGCTGGCGCAGTTTCTGGAGGCCTGGCTAGAGCTTTCCGGACTGTCCCGCCGGGTCGGAGAACCATCAGGCTCGGCTACGTGATTCAGTTCGCGTGGTCTCCTCCCCACCTCAGGGGAATCCACTCACTATGGCCGGTGGCTATGCCCCTGTCATGAGAGCGGAGGTCGCTACCCTACTGGCGAAGGGTGCGATCGAGACTGTCCCTCCAGCCGAAATGAAGTCTGGGTTTTACAGCCCCTACTTTATTGTACCGAAGAATCCGGTGGGTTACGACCAATCCTGGACCTGCGCGTCTTGAACCGCTCCCTTCAAAAAAGAGGACGCCGTTCAAGTTGCTCACGGCCAAACGCATTTTCGAATGCGTGCGGCCGCAGGATTGGTTTGCAGCGATCGACCTGAAGGACGCCTACTCCCATGTCTCCATTTTTCCTCGACACAGACCGTTTCTACGGTTTGCTTTCGAGGGACAGGCATACAGTACGCGGTTCTCCCTTTCGGGCTAGCCCTGTCTCCTCGCGTCTTCACGAAGGTCGTCGAGGCAGCCCTTGTTCCCCTCCGGGAACACGGGGTTCGCATCCTGAACTATCTCGACGACTGGCTGATCCTAGCTCACTCTCGAGACCAGGTTTGCGAACACAGGGATCTTGTGCTCCGGCACCTAGCTCGTCTGGGCCTTCGGGTCAACTGGGAGAAGAGCAAACTCTGCCCAGTGCAGAGGATCTCTTTTCTCGGTATGGAAATCGACTCGGTCGCCATGTGCGCGCAGCTTACGAGCGAGCGCGCGCAGTCACTGCTGACTTGTCTTCGCCAGTTCGAGGGCAAGAGTGCGGTCCCACTGAAACTTTTTCAGAGGCTCCTGGGGCATATGGCATCCGCAGCCGCAGTAACGCCGCTCGGATTGCTTCATATGAGACCGCTTCAGCTGTGGCTTCGCGATCGAGTCCCGAGGTGGGCATGGCAACACGGCAAGCTCCGGGTCCCAGTGACTCCGGCCTGCCGTCAGACCTTCACCCCGTGGTCGAACCTCAGCTTTCTACGGGCCGGAGTGCCCTTAGAACGAGTTTCCCGGCATGTTGTTGTCACAACAGATGCCTCCACCACGGGCTGGGGCGCCATGTGCAATGGTCATGCTGCCGCGGGCTCCTGGACAGGACCCCAGCGCCTTTGGCATGTCAATTGCCTCGAGTTGCTGGCTGTACGTCTCGCCCTGCACCGTTTCCATGCGTTGCTCAGGGGTCAGCACGTACTAGTCCGATCAGACAATACCGCAACAGTAGCGTACATCAACCATCAAGGTGGTCTACGCTCCCGCCGTATGTCGCAACTCGCCCGCCACCTCCTTATATGGAGTCAGAAGCATCTGAGGTCGCTTCGAGCCATTTATATCCCGGGACACCTGAACCAGGCGGCCGACGAGCTGTCTCGAGTTCAGCCTCTCGCTGGAGAATGGCGACTCCATCCCCGGACGGTTCAGCTGATTTGGGATCAGTTCGGCGACGCACAGGTAGACCTGTTTGCCTCCCACGACTCGTCCCATTGCGACCTGTTTTATTCCCTGACCGAGGGCACGCTCGGCACGGATGCACTGGCGCACAGCTGGCCGAGGGGCCTACGCAAGTATGCGTTTCCCCCAGTGAGCCTTCTTGCGCGGACCCTGCGCAAGATCAGGGAGGACAAGGAGCAGGTTATATTGGTTGCCCCATACTGGCCCAGCCACACCTGGTTCTCAGAACTCATACTCCTTGCGACAGCACCTCCCTGGCCAATTCCTCTGAGGAAGGACCTCCTTTCTCAGGGACGGGGCACCCTTTGGCACCCTCGTCCCGGTCTTTGGAACCTCCACGTGTGGCTTCTGGACGGGACGAGGTAGGTTTGAGTACCCTACCACCAGCGGTGGTGGCTACCATCACTTCCGCTAGAGCATCGTCCACGAGACATGCCTATGCGTTGAAGTGGAACCTCTTCGTCAACTGGTGTTCTTCCAAACAGCAAGAACCCACGAAATGCCCGATCAGTGTCGTGCTTTCCTTCCTGCAAGAAGGGTTGGAGCGAAGGCTGTCTCCCTCCACCCTGAAAGTGTATGTTGCCGCCATTGCCGCACATCACGATGCAGTTGAAGGTAAGTCTCTGGGGAAGCATGACCTGATCATCAGGTTCCTGAGGGGAGCGAGGAGACTAAATCCTCCTCGCCCTCCCCTCGTACCCTCTTGGGACCTCTCAGTGGTTCTGACTGCCCTGCAGAGTGCTCCATTTGAGCCTTTGCAATCAGTGGAGCTTAAGTTCCTGTCAATGAGGACAGCGCTCCTGGTTGCATTGGCCTCCATCAAGAGGGTAGGGGACCTGCAGGCATTTTCGGTTGACGAAGCGTGCCTGGAATTCGGGCCGGCTAACTCTCACGTGATCCTGAGACCCCGGCTTGGATATGTGCCCAAGGTTCCTACCACACCCTTTCGAGATCAGGTAGTGAACCTGCAAGCGCTGCCCTTGGAGGAGGCAGACCCAGCCTTGGCACTGCTCTGTCCAGTACGCGCCCTTCGTGCTTACGTAGACAGAACGCAGTGTTTTCAGGACCTCAGACCAGCTCTTTGTCTGTCATGGTGGGAAGCTGAAGGGAAAGGCTCTCTCCAAACAAAGGTTGTCTCACTGGATAGTGGACGCCATTGCTTTGGCTTACCAGCAGCAAGGTCGACCGTGCCCCCTTGGTGTGACGGCCCACTCCACTCGGAGTGTGGCATCCTCTTGGGCTCTAGCGCATGGCGCCTCGCTAACAGACATCTGCAGAGCTGCAGGCTGGGCGACACCTAACACATTTGCGAGATTTTACAATCTCCGAGTAGAGCCAGTTTCTTCTCATGTACTCGCTTCAACTAGCCGGTACTAGATTCTGCTCAGGTGTCTTCGCTTGCTCGCCATTCCTCTCCACGGACGGGATACGTGCGATATTTCCTCAGGTGAGCCTAATAAGCCCTGAGTCTCCTCCAGCACTGACGACGTCAACGCCAGAGTTATGCCACCGGCAGCTTTCGCGTTGGCTAGGTGCCTCCATGTGCATGGTTCCCCTCCGGGCGACCCCCACATGTGTATTCCACTGTAAGCCTCCTTGAGCATGTGTCTTTCCCTTGGCAAGCCACCTTGCCACCCCTGGGGTTGAAATATTCCACCTGCGGCTGGACACCACAGTGATTCTCCTTATGCAGTTCCTTCGGGTCATATGTGTATTCTTAAGTCCCCCCCTTCGGGCTGGGCATGATTGCATATTTCTACTGGATATGCTTCCCAGTGTACCTTGGTATTCCTGTGTTAAGTAGGAGTCCTTCGTCCGTGCTAGTCTCACGACAGGGAGCTCAGACTTACGCAGGGCACTGGAAGACAGTCGAGAGGTGGCGTGATTACACTGGGAACCCCATTCGTCGTCATCCGACGTAACTCGGAGTGACAACGAAAGGGAACGTCTCGGTTACGTATGTAACCCTCGTTCCCTGAGTAGGGAACGGAGACGTTACGTCTCCCTGCCACTTCCGCTGTACCGCTGGAACGCCTGAGTTCAGTCTCGGCTCCTCAGCGAAGACATAGTCTGCATGTTGCTCGCGCACTTCCTTATATACCCCCTGCATGGGGCGGAGTTACGCTATGCAAATTCCGCAGACCCATGGCATTTCATTGCCATTGGTTCGTGTTTTAATACTCGAAGATGATAGGATTTCTAAGCGAAACCCCATTCGTCGTCATCCGACGTAACGTCTCCGTTCCCTACTCAGGGAACGAGGGTTACATACGTAACCGAGACGTTCTCTTACTACGTCGTCATCATCAACCATCGAAGTTCAATTCCAGTACTCAAGAACGCAAGTACAGAGGACGCATGAAAGCACCCAGATGTGTTCTTGATATCGAGGATGCATCAAATGCAGACTTGAGAGAATCTAACCGCTAGAAATCCCAGAAGACGCTGCAGGCGGACAGTGCTTTAAACTTCTCGCTGTTACTTCAGATTCACGCTGCAAGGTCGCAAATACGTGACAGATCGTGAAAGTAAACATTTGTCCATTTGTTTTGCTTAATCATTTTAATGAAGTGATAAAAACCTGAAGAAAGCAAGCAGTATTTTTATTGGCATGTTAAAAAGGATCATAACATTGACAAAGCATATAGGTAACACATAGACTAGACATTTTCACATATACATGCGTTCAAATAAAAAGATACAAAATTATATAAAAATAATGTCTATAATAATATGAAAGAAACGTTTTAATTGTGCATTAGCCGCTACTTATAATATGCTGGGATGGTCAGTTGAGTAACTCAATTCTCACAAGGGTGGGTTCTGAGTCCTCACATCCTTCCGAGTTTGCTCTTTTAAGGTAGCCTGGCGAGACCAATTTCATTGCATTCTTGGAATTGAGAAACAGCCATTGACTCCGATTCCTGCATAGGCCAAGGTTTTACTCATTGGAGCTCCAAAATGAGATGAACAAACCCAATTTGCCTAATATGAAACCTAATGAACTATTCAATTAGTTTCAGATTAGGTCAGAACTTTACCTCCTTCAACCTACGAGGGCTATTATTGTTTTAAATGGAAGAAGTAATGACTTGGGTTAAAGTTCTCTGGCTCTGGAACTCTCCACAACCCCCCCCCCCAATTCTGCTGTTGGAGTGAATGTTGAGTGTTTCAAATTTCTTCAGCTTGTTTTATAGTTTGTCTGTGCTATGTGTGTCAGGAGGAACTATATTTAATCTATGGGATACTGTTTAAAGGAATATTACAATACTATATGTATTTATCAAACAAACAACAAACAAATAAACAAAATAAAAATTATTTAAACAGCTTTACACTTAAGTCTTCAAAACTGGTTCATTTCCACTGTAAGTGTCTCAACTTAACTTAAGAAAACAACAGACTTCAATCAACAATAATCAACATTATGCCACAAATGCTGTTGATTGAGCTTGAGTTAAACCTGGAATACGTCAGTGTAAAATGCAGAATATATCTTTATGACACATTATTTCGTTTTTGACACTAATGTTGACAAATGACTTCAGAGACCAAGTGTCTATAAGGAAAGACCCAACAAGAACATGATGGACATGTCCTCTCATTTAGGGATTCATGAATAATTTGATGTATAACAGTGATTGCACTTCATAATTGCAGCAATAATGTGTGTTGTTATTTTTGGTTGATTTGACTGTATTCAGAGACCTGCCAGGTACTTTACAGCTGTGGAGCAATTCCCAATCACAACACACTCCATTACTCACTCTTCCATAATTATGGTAACCGGGATTTTCATCTCGAAACCAAATTAATCTCTTATTTCACGCTGGTGAGCCCTTAATTCAGAGACACTCCTTTGTTGTGATGTGCATATGAGTACTCAATCACTTTCATTATATGTGGTGGATACATTTGAGTATTAAAATGCATATGTTGTGTACACATGTATATAGTGTACAACTATATAACTATATGAACTGTAACACATCATTGATGTTGCGGTAACATTAAAATGAGCAGATTTGTGTGTGTGTATGGTTACAATAGTCACAATCATTAAACCATTTTAATGTTAAAGGTATAGCGGAGGATTTTCTTTTTCCGGGTGGGTAGTGTAAACTATTGGTCCACCTAAGTGTCAATCATTCTGGTGATATGTAACGTAAGGCCGTCGTACGTGCTCGTCCCTTAGTTTTCGCTTTCTGCGCATGCGCACTTTCAGGTGTTTATGTGTGGTTGTGAGCTAGAGTTACGGTTTAAGCCATTCATTGAAGCTCGCCGTTTCACCGGGTCCTTTGAAAATGTCTGAGGGTCGCAAGAGAAAAAGTTTGTACGAACTGTATGAGAAGAAGAGAAAGGCCTCAGAAGAGAGAAACAAGATCAGAGTGTTTTTGGGAGATTGTTTCACACGATGGCGTGCGCTGAAAACACAGGTTGGGCTTCCCACTGATGCCTCAGTCGCGAAGTTTCTACTCGACAGGTAAAGTTTGGCATGCTATTTGGTGAAAAAGTGCAAATCTTCTTTTGGAAAGTAATCTTGTATGAGTGATGCCGACAGCAACTTGTAAACAGAGCGTGCACGAGGAGAACCTCGCACACGTTTAATAGGCGTTCCCTCTCGGGAGCATGTAGTGTGTTGCGCATGTGCATTTTTTCAAAAAGTGGAGAGGGCGGTTCTTATCTAAAATTCGGAAAGATCCTCCGCTATACCTTTAAATTAGCTAAATGGGTTAAATAAACGGCATATCATTAACCAAATTTAATTGTATTATAAATATAACATATAGATTGATAAAGTAATATTCACAAACATTTGTGCGTCTCTAAAGTTATTATGTTAAAGAAAGTACACTGAAATGATACGTCTCAGTATCTCTGAAAATATATGAGTGCTAGAACCACAACATAAAAATATGTCTGAATATAAATGAGATCAAATTGTTTGTTGTCACCGATACGAAAGTTTCATTTTTTATTTTACAATGAAAAGTATGTTTACCCGAGCTTCAACCAATTTAACCCATCAAAAAAAAAAAAAAAAAGAAAAATCTTTTATTTAATAACATCTTTCTATTACTTTGTTTGCTACATTTATGCCGGACAATCTATGTACACATGCAGTGCAGTCTTATTGTTTTGTAGTCAATGCATTTGAATGTCATTCAGCCTGTTATTTATGAATGCATATCTTTGTAATTCAATCTATTTTTATTTTTTGGCTCTGGCATTTTTGATGTGTGAATGGTTTTGATCCAGCTACTGTATGCTTATGTTCTTACATTTTCTCTCTGGGGGCCATTGTAATGACTACCCTGGTGTACAATCAAAGTAAAATGATCATGCCTTATATTCTAAAAAAGCCTTGCAAGTAATGTTAAAAGATGAAACGCCTCATCGTCAGCCGCTCATGTCTCTAGGTATTCAGCGAGTGCTGTTTTCACGCCTGCCGCCTCTTAAACGTTTTCTTGCTGATGACTGTCAGAAAGAAAAACAAAAACAACAACACCTAATTAGACAATAAATGTGCTCATGAGACAAGATATCCCTCAAATGACCTTGGGAGACTGCTTACAGTTTATTAACATCAAAGAACGCTTACTCCCAACTCAAAATTTAGCCACGCCGTCAGCATAGAGCCGATTTCTGCGGATAATAGATTTGCATATTCTTGCACAGAGGTCAAATATATGTAAAATACCTTGTTTGTCCAAAGATCTGAATCTGTAGCCCATGTAATGAGGACTCAAGTGCACAATCCACCAAGTCAAGCTACCAGTTAATTAGCCAATGCGCTAGTTGACACTCAAGAGAGATGTTTCTCCAACAAACAGCCCACATGCTATAATCGACTATGTTATATTCTATCATACAAAAATGCTGCTGTTTGTGTCCTCACATTCATGGTATAGTAATATTCAAATGTCACTTGCTTGGCTCGGCAGGAGTGCACTTGTAAAGACAGCCACCAAGCGTGATGAGCGGTAATCACTGAGAGACAGTGAGGAGAATCAATATTCCAAAAACAGACAGCGATTTTTCTGCATTAGCAGCTGACAGGGTTGATCCGCATTAACCTTTGCTCACATAACTACATTGTTCAACTGTGAAAAGAACTGTCAAAAAGCACAGCAGAAAAAAATCCATCTCCAAGTCACAGTAGAATCGTAGACCAACACAGTAATCTTGATAGCTAGCACAACAACGTTGCAAACTTTTTTTGAACGAAAATAATGACTTCAAAAATGCTGCAGAAGCATCATTACATTGTTGGTATGTTCTCTTTTGGCACATTTTATAAACCTCATTACCATGTTCAAACTCACACATTTGTCATCGCCAAAATGTTTCTACCACATATAATATCGCTGAGAGAAAAAAAGAGATCAGATATGAAACTCCACTGTTGTCTTTTTATAATTCTTCACAACTAACTTTGAATGGCTATGTGATTCATGATAACATTTGATTTGTTTATCCAAAGAATAAAAATGCAAAAACACATTCTGACCATGACATCTTGCATCTTGACAGATGGATTTTGTTTTTAACCACCTACAGTATAATCGTTTCCCTATTTTCCCATTTACTAAGAAAAACTAAACACATTCCATCTAAATAGAAAATCAAAAAGAGAAGTACCCAGAAACCCATCAGAGAAAAAGGTCGTTTATGATTCTGGGACCACATGGAGGTGTGGAGGTAGCTTTTTGCGTTAGAGCATGAAAGGAAATGGCTTTGAGTTTATCTGAGCTCTTTTCCGTAAAGAGGAAAGGGAAAGGCCTGCCATTTTCATCTCCATAAGAATTACTAACCCTAAAAATGAGGCAGCGCTCCATCTGACACAACACTCCATCTTCATTCGGACCACCCTTGCAAAACAATTCTGCAGAGCTGGAGAAGAATACTTGTGCCGCAAGGACACGACAGCTCGTTCCATTAAAAGCCAATGTGCAACGTTTGAAAAACTAGTTTAATTCAAAGTTTGATTCCACCGCACCTTTGCACACTTTCTGCCATTATATATTAAGCTGTTTAATTCATGGATTATTCCTTCAGAGCATTTGTTTGTGAGACACAATCTGTCTTTCTTGGATTTGGAGGCTGCCTGAATACCCAAGAGTGTTCTACAACCTCAGGAACTTCCACTTGGGAATAACAGAACTCTTTCTTCTGCAAGATTAGTGACACACAAATGAGATTTTCTGAATAAAGAAACACAGACACAAGTCCTTAAAGCAACAGTTCACCCCAGAAATAAAATTCTGTCATCATTTACTCACCCTCATGTCTTTCTTTCCTCCATAGAAAACAAAATAAGAAATTCACAAGATTATACAGGTCATTCTTTTTGATGCAATTAATATGAACGAGGACACACAAATGTGCTACATTCCAAGTACTCTATATTCTTGCTTTGTGTAAGAAACAGTGTTATTACTAAGAGAGAACATCTTTTGAAATACTAAATCAAATAAGTTAAAGTATTAAAATTACTAAATTAAATAAAATATGAAATAAAACTAAAACAAAAATTTTAATAAATGAAATTAACTATTTATGGTAACACTGTAGTTTAGTGTCCAATTCTGACTATTAACTAATTGCAAGATTACTATTGACTGTTTATTTACAAAGCACTTAATTAAGCACTTTAATGCCTTATTCTGCATGACTATTCGATATCCCTACATATTCTACGTTCCATAATCCTACCCAATACCCAAACTTAAAGGGTTAGTTCACCCAAAAATGAAAATTTTGTCAGTAATTACTCACCCTAATGTTGTTCCAACCCCGTAAGACTTTCGTTCATCTTCGGAAGACAAATTAAGATATTTTTGCTTAAATCTGAGTGCTGGCTCACTCCTCCACAGGCTTATGGACACTATAACTTGCTGGCCCAGAAATGTATTAAAGACGTTGTTAATATAGTCCAAGTGACTCCAGTGGCTCAATCTTAAGTTTATAAAGCGACGAGAATACTTTTTGTGCGCAAAAACAAACAAAAATAACGACTTTATTCCACTTTTCATTTCCTTCTCTCTGGGCCTCGAGTCTTTTCACGTAGTGTTTATGCGTAGCGCGTCTGTGTTGCACGTCACCACGCATCACACACATGACTAGCATCGCCCAATAGTGAGCCTACGTGGTGACGTGCAACACAGACGCACTGCACAAAAACACTACGTAAACTAACTCGAGGCACAGAGAGAGAATGAAATGAATAGTGGAATAAAGTCGTTATTTTTGTTTGTTTTTGCGCACAAAAAGTATTCTGGTCGCTTTATAAACTTAAGATTGAGCCACTGAAGTCACTTGGACTATATATTAACGATGCCTTTAATACATTTTCTGGGCCAGCAAGTTATAGTGTCCATAAGCCTGTGGAGGAGTGAGACAACACTCAGATTTCATCAAAAATATCTTAATTTGTGTTCCGAAGATGAACGAAAGTCTTACGGGGTTGGAACAACATGAGGGTGAGTAATTACTGACAGAATTTTTATTTTTGGGTGAACTAACCCTTTAACAACTACCTTACTAATTAAGCAGTAATTAGGAGTTTTTGAGGAAAAAGTTGTAGTTAATAGTTAGTAAATAGTGAGAATTGGACCCTAATCTAAAGTGTGACCCCATTTATTAATATATAAAAATGGCAAAAGCACAACAAAATTCTAAGAATTAAACTAAAATTAAAATGAAATACAAAAATGAATTAAACATTAATAAAAACTGATATCACTGGGAGAAATAGGCCGGAATTTCAAACCACTCTTGTGAACTGGATCAACTGATTCCTTAAAACGATTCAAAGAATGATTTGTTCACAAGCAGGAAATGTCAACTTTTCTAATGAAATTAAAACCAATTTCAATATCAGTCTCTTCCTCACACAAAGATACTGAAGAATTAGAGAACTTTAGCATGGAGAACTGTCTGCAAAATTTTCACCTTTCCCAGAAGAAATAAAGTCATATGGGTTTGAAATGACATGAGCGTGAGTAAATGATTTGAAAAAAAAAAGATCATTTTTTTAGGTGAACTATTACTTTAGCCATTGTCTTTTGGAATATTGCTTCCCATTCCCATTTTTACAATCTAAATGAGTCTCACAAAATCTCTCTCTATAGGTGTCTAAAGTCATAAACTGTTCACTTCTGTCTCCAGTGGGACTGATTCTCTGATGGTCACACACATATACATATACACACCTGCGCATATACACACTGTCACCGCAGTAATTGAGTTGTGGGCTCTTGGCAGCTGAGGCAGTGTATGGCAGCGAGGCGATTACGGAAATGAAAAAGCTCCATCTCTGAGTGGGGCTCGAGGCGGGGGTGGGGGTGGGGGGAAGTGGCAGGCCAGGGAAAAGCCCCCTGGGGGGTGATTTGATTTGGGAGATGATGTACAGCCGTAAACTGATAATATCACTCTATAAACTCTGCTTGCCTCTCTCAGGCGGCACTGCTATTTCAGACCCACAAACCATCCAGCATTCACTCCTAGAACACACACACACACACACACACACACACACACACACACACACACACACACACACACACACACACACATCTTCCGGTGCCAGTGAGATCTAATCATGATATAAGTCCATTCATATGTATATTTTTTGGAAGCGAGACTAAGTTTGGATTGTATCTTTCATCCTTTCTTTGCAGGGATTGAAAGAAAATCTGTATTCAAGGGACGTAGACCGCTTTGATTTAAGCCCACTGTTCATTCTGCTTTCTGCCTTTGCCTTAGCCATTATTTGTCTAGCTTTATGGCATCACATTTGTTACGAATTCGTATACGCGCATGTGAGTGTTTATGCGCACGTGTGTCTGCAGAGAAAATAAACCTTAAAGATTCAGACGGAGGTCAGATGGCCCGCTGAAACAGTTTGCAATTGTGGACACCACTCACATGGAAATGTGTTACACATTACTGGTTTCATTTTCAAGACTTCATGAAGACTTATACAACACATTACTGAGCTCTTTTATGAAGCCTGACTGTTATTACCTTCCCACAGTCACTCACACTAGTTTTGAAATAGAACATGGTGAGTGCCGGTAGTTTATGTGTGCCGTAAGCATGTGTAATAATGCTCTCCATGGGTTCTGAGTGCTGCCTTAGATCACACCAGAGCAAAGACAATGTGATTTAATAATGCAATATCACCGTTCCACGCTACCTAATCAAGTTAAAGGGGTTTAAGTGTGAATGTATGCGTGACCATGTGCTTACATGTCTAGTTCTAAAGCACAATCCGTAAAAATGTCTCTATCCTACCATATCTGTAGTTTTGTCAGAAGAGCATTGTAAATGAAGTTAAGACCAATAAAGTCAGTTTTGACATCACTATTATAAAGTAGTTAAAAGAGACTAGTTTACTATGGCTCAGTGGTGAAAATGATTTGAGTAAATGTAATTAGTTTCTGTTCTTAAATATCTTTTTGGCTACTTTGTACTTTGAGTATCAAATATATTTCAAGTTTTACTCTAGTTGACAGCATATTTGAATAAGTACTCTTTACTCCAATACATTTCTAATGGGTTAGGGTTAGGGTTAGGTGCCATGCCACCTTTTGCATGGCACCTAACTTTTTCTGTAGCAATTTATTTCTGCCAAAATAAGTGATATCACCATCTACAGGGCATTGAAGGTACTATATCTTGTGCATTTTGCCCTTTCTTACCCAGACTTGTCAACAAGGCTACTTTACATGAATGTGAGTGCATTAGGAGATATTTGCTGAATTGCAGGTGTTTCATATATGAGATGCGGTCATGGCTGCAGTCGGCGATGAATCTGAAACCAGCATGTGCAAGTAGAGTTTGACTATTCAACTAACATTACTTTATTTCACAGTTATACTGAAGATAACTTTTTTGAAGGATATTGGTTTACTTATGACCTTTTTGAGCACTTGAGCTGAGATTTGAGTGTTTAGATGTTTAAGGTTGTTGTGTCGACCTTGATTAATTACAATTTTAAGGTGTTCAGTTTTATTTTGATTTTTAGGAAATAAACATTTGTTTGCTCTCGTCAAAAATGATCTATTTCTTGTTTTTCACTGGCATGTCTCTCAGGTATTGAGCATCAGTGTATCTTTGAGCCTACATTCAGTATGAGTAAAACACTTAAGTACTGTTAAAATCAGATACTGTACTCTGAGACTTTAACTCAAGTCGTATTGCAACAGGTGACTTGTAACTTGTAAAGGCATCTGTACTTTTACTTAAGTAAGGTTTTCAGGTACTCTTTACACCTCTGCTATAGCTCCTAAAATCTGGTTGCCCTCACAATGAGCAACTGACATAAAACTATTGTTTTATTTAATTTCTTGAATGAATGGTCAGTTGCTGCTGATTAGCATTAGTGCTATTAACTAGTATTCCAAAAAGGAATTCTGCATTTGTCTCGAACAAGTCTGAGGAAAAAATTCTGTAGAATATTGAATAATTTATTAATATGTTGAGCCTTAAAGTTTTAAAATACATTCAAAACTATACTTATATAAAAAATATACAGTATATATATATTCTTGAAGACTTATAAGTCAAGTCTTGAAAAAGTCTTGAGAAAGAATTGTGATAAGACTGTGGATCATGATTCGGCCTGAAACAAACAAACAATCAAACAAACAAACAAACAAACATTTTTTGCCATATCTCTCACCCCTTTATAGAACATTAAAATGAATCTGTCAAATTTTTTAAGCTATATTTAACTGAAGAACTATCAAAATCTCAATTAATATTACATAACATATTATTCCTAATTTTCGTGCAGATGTCATTTTATCTAACCAAAAGAAGATACTGGACATAATTATTAATTGTAAAAAGCTTAAATGCCTTCTTGAACATGTATTCTTTCTGCAAAACGAATTTCCTGTTCACACCAAATCAATTCTCTGAGAAAAAAATTCAGATACCTGAATGAAAGCACTTCTTTTTCTTGACATAGACCACAAAAGAGTTAACTCCTCCTCAGATGTTCTTCTGATGTGGTAAAGTATTGTTTGGGATAAAAAGTGTCTGCTGAATGCAAAAAAACACAAAAACATAAAACAAAACAGAGCTTTCAAATAGAGTTAGGGGTGCTGGACATTGACCTGCCAGTGTAAAAGAATCTGATCTCCATTGTTTTACAAAAAGAAAGTGGTGAGAGATTATCCTCAAATCCATTCTCTCCAACCACCACCTCACACCTGCAACTTACTTTCTGCATTTACGTTCTTTTTGTATAGGACAAGGCAGCATGGACTTCTATTTTTCATCTCCTCTTCACTCAGCTTCAAAAAATGCCCTTTTTTGGCGTCCTGAGCCATAGGTATACCATTCCCTATCCTTTCGGTCCCTCTTTCTAAAACTCTTTTCTCAGGCATTGAGTCAGAGGCATGCTATTATCCTATAAGGCTGACTATGGAAAGGAGAAGAAGGGCACCAGAGATCACTTAGAGAATGCAAGGACATCATGGTCACATCACCTCTTTTATCTCTCTCTTCTTCTCTTCCCCTCTCTTTAATGGAGTCTTGCTGCATGGGCTGGCAGGGAAATAAGGATGGACATGCTCGAATGTGAGCAGATGCAGCCCCTCTCCTCCTCTCCTACAAAACAGGATAAGGTCTTTTCACTAACCTGCCCTCCCTACGAACTCCGAGCACTCTTGTCCTCTCTGTCTCTCCTTTTAAAGTGAAGAGGAGGGATCATTACCTCTGAAATGAACTGAATGCAAGAAAGGAGAGCAGTGCAGGGAGGAAAGGAAAAAAACAGGGACAGGTGCCCCAGTTCACATTTTTTTCATCCTCTCAGATATTACAGAATACCTCAAGGCAGGTCTATCAGAGAGAGGAAGAAAAATAGAGTTTTAGCGATGCATTATTGGAGAAAATTACACAAAGTAAAAAATACTCTGATTATATAAAGACCCCCCATCCCATAAACTTTCATAAGTTTCATAAACTTTTTTTTTTTTTTTTTGGTGCCATTTAGATCTTCATCACCTCCTGAAACACAAACACAGCATCATACTTGCAATCAACCCTTACTATCATTAATCTACATTCATTAATTGGTGCATCTTGTTGGGTAATGTCATGTTTTAAACCAGGGTTATAATAAAGTGATGTCTGATTTGTGAGTCAATTATTCTATTCAATTTGAATCAATCGAATTGATTCATGTTGAGCGTATCAGGTTTTAGCGGAGAAGTCTGATTCTTGAGTTTCTGGCTGAAGTGAATCACTTTAACTGGTCAAATAAGTTCACTGAATTATATTTTATTACAGTTAAATTCCTAGGTTTATCAATTGACTAACTAAAGGTTGTTTTACTTTAATAAAACTGTATTTTACTTTTCTGACTGTAATGCTAAAATCTTCAACCGTTCTTTGATTTAGATAGTGAATAATTCATTTGAAGAAAATTTTAGATTAACAGAATTTTGATCTATTATACTCTGAATGATATTGTATCTACTGTAAAATTAATTAACAGAATTTTGATCTATTATACTCTGAATGATATTGTATCTACTGTAAAATTAATTAATGATTTTTTGCATGATGAGCTCATGTTACTGTTTTTGAACATGTACAATTCAAAATACTTCACAAATGATTTATCCATGAATTTAGTGCTATTTCTATTCTTTCAAAAGGTACATTGAAACTTTCTAAAATGTAAAAGTATCTGTTATTGTCATGGGCAACAATCCCATGTTTTTTCCGAGATCTCCCATTTGTCACGGGTCAGGGTGTCACCGGCCCCTCTCTGTTGTTTTGTTTTGTCCTGTCATTTCTGCAGCTCGTGATGTGGGCAGTTAGCACAATCACAAGCTGATCTTCCCTCATGTCAGGTGTGTGTTTGTGTGTGTGTGTGTGTTTCTTGTCTGTTTGTGTTCTCTGTTTTGCTTACCTGTTATCTGTGTTCAGGAAGCCTACTGTAGACGTGGAGGTCGGTGCAGGACTGTTTGCCTGCTGGACCCAATTCTCGTCTATTGCTGGACATTCCTGGGATCTCTCTGTCTGTCGGTGGTCTCCTCTTCTCTCTACGTCCGTGTGCAGGCTGTGCTCACAGGAACCACCAATAGACTAAACATTTGTTCACTGTGTCACTGAACTTGATTTTGTTCACAAAGTTTTCTAATATAACTTTTCACTTCTCATCACTGCATTTGAGTCCTCCTCATCTCTATATATCAGGCCTACTTGACACCATTTTAGAGAACCACTCTAGAGAAGTGACAAAAAGTGGTTAATAAAAATATAGATGGACAACACATTCTCATACCTAAGGCGTCACTTTTTGTCACTTTCAACCATGCTTCAATATCTGACGCTCAAAGCACCCTTTAGCGTCCATATGTGACGCTTCGGTTATGGGTAGGTTTAGGCATCATGTAACTGACGCTTTCGGAAGCGTCAATATCCGACGAACAAAGCACCCTTAGCGTCAATATGAGACGCTTCGGTTGGGTAGGTTTAGGTCTGTGGTAGGGTTATGCGTCTCATATGGACGCTAAAGGGTGCTTTGAGCGTCAGATATTGAAGCATGGTTGAAAGTGACGCCTTGGGTATGAGAACGGGTTGAGATGGACAATACCTGAACAAGCTCTTAATGAACAAACTGCATTGCTTATTTGATCAAGAAGTTTTTTTGTAAACTCGTAAACGAATTTAGGGATATGTTTGATCATCTAGGTCTTTAGTTAAAGAAAAGCAAAACTTACCAAAATTATAGGAACCCTGTTGCCATGGTTCTGTGAATTTTGGAGCTTCTTTAGCGGATTCAGCAAAAGGAAGGAAAGTGTGCCGTGTCATTAAATACATTCCACTGATGAACAGCATTATGTGATGCCTCCCAGGTTTCAAAATAACAGTGTAATAGAAGAGCGAGCACAATAGACACACACAGACAAGTGTTTACACACACCTTTTCCCTGGTGATTCCATGGTTAGTACGATGCAAAAGGCTATGCAACTTATACATATGTTTTTTCTCCAGTCCATACGACAGAAGTCAATATCAGTCAAAACAATTTGGTTCTGAATGATTCAACTGCGAATTATGATTCAGTTCAACTGAAGTTTTGTTTTATACGGACATGAAAATTGCATGAGTTTGACCAAAGCTCCCTGAATAAGCATATCACCTAACATATACACTGTGACATTTTACAAAATCCTAAATGAAAGAGTAAAATTCTTCAAACATTGCTGAAACATTTTCTTTCCTTTTTTCCTATATTTTCTCACATTTTTTTCACACATTTAAGCCAAATTTAGATCTAAGTCATACATTTCATTTCATGTTAATGTCAAAAGCGCAATATTTGAAATGTTTCATTCATGAGCTCTTAGTAAGGAAGACAGTATGTCAAAGGGTGTTATATTTACATCTACAGTATTTACATTTGAGCATCTCAGTCTTTGTAAGCAAAGATGGGTCATGGCTCATTACCAAATATCATGAGAGAATTGTCAATTCTCAATGCAAGATTGCAAAGAATTGAGGTCTTTCAACATCTACCATGCATAATATTGTGAAAAGATTCAGGGAATCCAGAGAAATCTCAGTGCATGAAGGGCAAGGCAGGAGACCTCTGTTGAATGTGCTTGACATTTGAGCCCTCAGTTGACTTTGCATGAGAAACATGCAAACATACAGCCACATGTGCTCAGCAGGACTTTGAGTAACTGTTGTCACTGAACACAGTCTGATGCTGCATCAAGAAATGCCTCTTGAATCTGTTATGCAAGGAGAAATCTATACATCAGTTTGATGCAGAGATCCCGGCGACTTCTCTGTGCCTGAGCTCTTCTCAGATGATGCGAAACACAGTGGAAATGTGTGCTGTGGTCAGATGAGTTCACGTATCAGCTGGATTTTGGGAAAAAAATATCATTGTTTCATATGCGATTATATAAATTGTACGATAAATAAGATGCTTGCTATAGAGACGCATTTCATGAGATCGGGTTAAGTACAAAAGCAAACCTCTGTCATGGTATGGGGATGATTCAGTGCAAGCGGTATGGGTGACTATCATATGTGTAAAGGTACCACTGACATGGCGGCATATATTGGGATTTTACAGAGACATTTCATGGCATCAAGATGACATCTTTCCTGGGAAACAAGACAATAAAACCAGGCCTCATTCAGCATGTGCTACAACAGAGTGGTTTTGTAGACACTTTAGTCTATATCGTAGAGTGGATGTGCTTGACTGCCTTCCTGCAGTCCAGATCGGTCTCTTATTGAAAATGTATGACCCATCATAAAAAGGAGAATCAGACAATGATGACCTCAGACTGTTGAGCAGCTGTCTTATTGTGCAAAACATCCACTTTTAAAACTGCAACAATTAGTATCCTCAATTCCCAAACTATTAAATAGTGTAATTAAAAGAAAAGGTGATGAGACACAGCTGGTAAACATGCCTCTGTCACAACTTTTTTGAGTGTGTTGAAAAATGTGTTTATTTTTTTTCTACAAAATACACTTATTCAGTGAAAACACTGCACCTTTTCTTCATACTTTTGTCAGGTAAATAATGTTGAAAGAGTATAAACAAATCACAAATTCTTGATTTTATTGAATTTTGCAAAATTTGGGGTTGTATATTTTTCTCAAACTCTTGTCGACTAGGTTAACATTTCTATGGCAAATTTGATTTCAGTTTGTGGTTTTGGTTGTGTATTCATGTACTCTATTATTTTTGTGAAAATGCATTCAATATCCACAATCTCATGGTTTTCACTGTGACTCACAAGCTGAATGTGGGAGCTTAAGTGCAGCAAGCAATCTTATCAGAAACCTGCGAAAGCATCGCTCTGTTTATAGAAGCCATAATAAGGCCTTTGCAATTAATAAAGCCTGCTGCAATTAACCATGAGCTTTTTAATCATTGAGTGTATACAAGTACAGCTTGCTAAATTGCAATTGAATTTATACAAATCAATAGTAAAATGAAGCCCACAGTGTAAAACACTTCAATTTTCATAATAAACTGGTGCTAATACGTATTTGGACACTTAAGCAACACTTAAAACTCCAAGTGGCATTGTGAAAACATTTAACAATTTACAAGACTTGTTTTTTTTTTTTTTTTTTTTAAATCTTATGTCTGAAATTATTTGGCACTTTAGGAGTTGCCCAGATTGCCAGTAAACTGCTTTGGGGAAAATCATTTGTTGGCAATGCAACTGGGTTTAATATCTAATGCAATGGCATTAAGGTACATTTATAAGTATCTAAATATGTTTAGCAGTCACTCAATGAGCAATATCATGTAGTTGCAGCATTTCTGGTCTTTAGAGTTAATGGGGACACAGATCAAAAGCAAAGCAAAAAGCAATGATACCTACTGCCAACCTGCAGATGATAAGAAATCAAACAATGCAAGCTGCTCATTGCACTCATTTGAAAGACAAATAAATCCACCCAGACCTCACAATATTAATTTTGATTGTGTCATGTATGGTAATTTGACATTTTGGAGTGTCACACCGACAGAAGAAAACAAGGCAGTGATTGTGGTGCTTGTTAAAAGAATAATCAAGTTGACATATTTCTGCCCTATTTATATGATTGACACGTGCTATTGTATTATGTTCCTTTACACTAGAGAGAAACAGAGCACTGTGGGAAGTGCAGAGTGTGTGTGTGTGTGTGTGTGCATCTATATGTGTGTGCCAAGAAAAAGCAGAAATGATTTAATTTTCCTTTTTTCCAACATATATTATTACCAACAGAAAGCGATGCATAACAAATGCGTGGGTGTGTTTTCATTTATTCAGACAAGGAAGAACTAGAGGCATCCTGATAATGGCTGTGATAGCTGATCCTCTGTGCTCTCTGCCCTCTTTGTGTCAGCGACTGAGCGAACAAAATGTCTGTATGGATGAAGCAGTGCATTTTGCCTTGCATTTCTGTGTTGATGTTATCCTCTGTGGAGCAGCGTTTATGCATCTGTACCCCATGTGATACGGATGCTGAATATGAGCATCTCCATCAAAACATTGCATAGCCGAATATGGCGGACAAGTGATGGATTGTGTTTGCTATTCTGTGTGCTTTCCTTCTTGAACTCTTACTATATAGACAACGGTATCACTTTTTGATACATTCTTATTTTGCTCGGGGCCAATCAGAATTTCTGAGCTTTGGAACTCATGGTACTGTATTCATGTTGGTCAGTTAGAAAAAAACACCTGCTGTCTGTTTATGCAGCTGTTTAGTACATTAACAACTGCTCTTAATCCTAGAATGCATAAAAGGAGTCATGTATGTATGTAATATGGATGTCATAAATTTTGGGCTCAGTAATTTTTGTTTTGTTTTTGAAAAAAGCCAAAAACATTAAGCTCACCAAGGCTTTTCTGTTTTAATATATTTTGTAAATGTAATTTACTCTTGAGATAGCAAAGCTGAACTTTTAGCGGTCATTACTCCACTCTTCACTGTCACATGATCTTTCAGAAATCATTAAAATATGCTGATTTTGTGCCCAAACAACATTTCTTATTATTATCAGTGTTGAAAACAGTTGTGCTGCTTAATATTTTTGTGGAAGTCACAATAGATTTTTTTTTTCAGGATTCTTTAATTAATAGAAAGTTCAAAAGAACAGCATAATATATATATATATATATATATATATATATATATATATATAAATGGGTCAAAATCATCCATATGCATTTTCTATGGAATTATGACTCACCCTAGTATTTTTTTGCCATAAGTTTGGTCGAACACTATATATTTGTAAAAGCAAAACATTTCCATCATGATCATTTTCTATATTTATCAATAATGTGATTTAACGTGATTAATTGATAGACCATTTTCATATAAAACTTCGAAACACATAAGAATGAAGGTTAATGATCCAAAAGACCAAGAAGAGTATAGGCATGGTCTAAACATTTGACTGGTTTCATTTCACCAAATGGAAGTGGTGTAAAATCCAGGGGGGCAGGGATTTGTATTATTTTGAAGGTACCCCCAGGCGCCGCCATTGGCTAGCGGAACCCCACCTGCAGTTAGCATCCCATTGACTCCCATTCATTTTGGCGTCACTTTGACAGCGAATAACTTCTCATCTGAGGCGTTTAAATACTCCATTTGTCCATTATTTATTTCTAAAGAAACACGAAAATGTATAAAAGGCTCCATTACCTTGTATCTTACGTTATGGCCCTGTAGACAGGGTTTCTGCAGGTTTCATTAAGTCAAATTTAAGACCTTTTTAAGACATTTTAAGACCATAAAGATTGAAATTTAAGACCTACACGACGCATTATCCAAGTTAGATAGATAGTTACCTCGGGATCATTAGAGTATCTATCTATCTATCTTTCTATCTATCTAGGATTATCTGATGTGTGTGTGAGAGAGAGGGAGAGGTAGATTTTTTTTAATAGAAAATTGTACTTTTGCATATTATACTGTAAAAACACAATTATTGTTGATTTTAGTTGATCATAGTTGATCATAACTAGAGAGGAAATGACGAGATGATTAAAATGACCAAAATTATCATGGTTATCACAGAATCCTGTTCAAAAAGTACTAATACTACAGAATGAAGTCAATTCAACAAGTTTTATGTCGAAAAACAGTAAATAACAAATTGATTAGCATCAATATGCACTTTTTGTTTACGTAAACATTAAAATACCATTATCTACATTATCTACTAACATGTACAAGTACAAGTTCAAATAAGTTCAAATAAAGTTTTGACAAAAAAGGTTTTATACAAAGATAAACCTCATATTTCAGCCTTTAAATCTTTTTTTTATAAAAAGAATGAGTCAAAAAAGATAAATTACTGACATTTATACATTAGCTTATATTTATTAGTAGTGTTTGGGTGCACCCCCATCCTTCATGTTGACTGAGCTTTTAATGTTGTTATGGAAAGGGGTGATTATTGGTTGGTTCCTGTCACATGACCTGTGGTGCGTTTGTGGCATTCTGAAAAGTTTAGATTTTTTTTTTCATCTCGTTGCGCCTGGTAAAAAAATTAGCGCGTCACTTCAATTATGAGCGCGCTTGCCGCCCGCCTACATTTGAACAAACTTGAGCGCGCAAAAGACGCGATATGTGAACGGCCTCTGGCGAGCTAGCTCATATGAAGCCACGAGCGACTGGTAGCACGCGAGCGACATGTTGGAGACCCCTGCTAGAGCTCCGCTTTGTAACTCGAAACTTTTTTGCTACTTTATAATTTCTAATTTCTGCGGCCAGCGTTTGTGGAAATGAACGAGGGTAAACACTTTTTAAGACCTAACTAAATGAAATTTAAGACCTAGGATGAAAATCTGTCCGTTTTTAAGACTTTTTAAGGCCTTAAATTTAAAGTTCAGAATTTTAGACTTTTTAAGACTTTTTAAGACCCCGCGGAAACCCTGTGTAGAAGCAGTTTTTGTAAAAGTAGGCTAACGATTGCGTCACAGCCACGCGACTCTCTGTCGCACAGTAGAGAATTACCGTATGGACAGGAGGAGAAGCTCGCGGGCAATCGGTAAAAAAGTAATTAATCAGAACACCTACAAAAAGTTTCTCCTGCTCCAAGATCATGGACAGCTCCTACTCACGCTCTCCGTCTCTGCGAGTTTCGGAAGGTAATGATTCAGATTTCTCTTGGCACAGCTACTAGAATACAGACGGTTTGCTCACGTCACATCTACGTCGTCGAGCTCAGTTTGAGTCTGCGCAGTACGCTGGACCCCCAGGAAGTAAGATTTTCTAATTGGCTTCACTTTGTCTCCGTTGAATCCAATGGGGTCGCTGTGTCCATTTCTTTTACTGTCTATGGTAAAATCTGCCTCAAAGCTTTGGGCAGAAAGGGGAAAACTTTAATGGCAGATGTAAGATGCACTGGCTCTGTTGTATCTACAAGGACCATAGCTAAATAATCTGCAAAAGTGCCATTTGTACTATATGTTGAAGTCTGGGGAAAGCAGTTCTGACCGCCTAGCAGCTCTCTAGTGCAATCTACACATGAGTGTATGAGTGAAGAGTGCAATAAAGACTGTAAACTCTTGGTTATTCTACATTTTGTTCTCAGTGCACTTAAAAAGATGAAAAGAGGCTTAGTTCGAATGAAAGCACAGATTACTTCCCCTTTAAATAAATTGAAAATGTAAGTGTGTTAAATGTACCATAATGATGTATGCAACTAAAAGGGTCAAAATATAATGCCATAAAAATGTACAAAATGTTTCTGTGAAAGTTAGATTTAATGGTAGAGTGTCGAAAACATCCTCAGCTCTGTATCAAAACAACAGGGGCCGGTTCCATAAACCGCTTAGACTAGTCTTACAAGTTAGTCATCAATTTTTCATGTTCATATCTTTTTTAAGTCAGTTACATAAAAACGTACATTGGCCTAATTTGATACCGAAAAGTAAGACTAACTTTCCCTTGACCAACTGCTAGTGGGTCATACTAGATCTTAAGACACAGTCTTAACATAATGGCTAAGTTCATGCAACTGGCCCCAGAAGTCAATAGAAAGTCTTAATTATGAGATAAAAAGATCAAAATAATGAGATAGGAAGTCATAGTTAAGAGATAAAAAAAAACATAATAATGAGATTATTTCCGCTACACAAGCAAAAAAGACCCTGGACCACAAAACCATGCAGTCACATGGGTCAATTTTTTTAAATTGAGAGTTATACACCATCTGAAAGAACAAGCTTTCCATTGATGTATGGTTTGTTATGATAGGACAATATTTGGCAGAGATACAACTATTTGAACATCTGGAATCTGAGGGTGCAAACAAATAGAAATCTTGATATTTACTTAATATTCTAATGATTTTTGGCATAAAAGAAAAATCGATAATTTTGACCCATACAATGTATTGTTGGCTATTGCCACAAATATACCCGTGCTACTTGTGACTGGTTTTGTGATCCAGGGTCACATTTAGTAAATCATTATTATGACATAAAAATTACAATTAAGAGAAAAAAAGTCCTAATGAGGTAACTGACATACTGTAAAAGGTCAGAATTATGACATTGGCAAGTGACAAGTCTTAATTGAGATAAAGAAAAACTATGAGATAATTCACAATTTATGATGAAAAGTCAAAATTCTGTCATAATTGATTCACCTCACAATTACCTTGAATTTATGAATGAATTTAGCTTTTTATGTATTGAATATGTTTATGTAATAATTCTATGTCATAATTATTATTTCCCTTATCTCTTCCCAGCCAAAGGCTGGTGCTAAAAAACAGCATTTGGCCTAAAGGGGGCAATGTTGCTCTTCAATCGAGAGAACTAGGTGAATGGGTGAGCGAGAATGAGAAGGAAAGAAAAAGAGAGACTTCATATTGACTGTCTATTACAAATGACTGGAGAGGAAATTATATGCGTTCAGACCTCCCTGCAGTCTTCCCTCAACACACACACACACACACACACACACACACACACACACACACACACACACACACACACACACACACACACACACACACACACACACACACACACACACACACACACACACACACACACACACACACACACACACACACACACACACACACACACACACATAAAGGCTTATGACAATAGCTTTTATTATACACCAACCACCAAACTCACCCACAGAATTATTACCTATACCACAATGAGAGAGAGAGAGAGAGAGAGAGAGAGAGAGAGAGAGAGAGAGAGAGAGAGAGAGAGAGAGAGAGAGAGAGAGATCATGGAATGTGAGGGAAGACACATACACAAAAAAGGTTCAAAGCTCCACACTTGTTAAATCAAGAGAATGACCGTTTTGGGCTATAAATGGTGGTGCTCATATTACAGGTGAGCTAAACCAAAAACAATCACAGAAATAAATTTAAAGTAGCGAGTTGATAATGATAGTGACCCGTGGTCGATAGAAAAAAGACTGTAAAGAAAGGCAGAGAGGGGGTGAGATGCAAAGACCTAAAAATGTGAGGAGAAGACACGGAAATGAAAGCTTTATCGTAAGTTCTGCCGGTAAGACTCAACTGTTACGTCACTTATTACCTTCACATCTAACCAATCGTGTTCTAATACTTGCAGTATAAAAGATCGGTTCTTACACACGTCTGAGTTCGCAGATGCTGACGCTATCAATTACCTCCATCCTCCCCACCACCACCAGGATTGTCCCTGTCCATACCTCGCCCCTGACCTCGTCTTCAGGCAGGAAATGCAGATTCCGTTACCCTCGAATTGTGAGCTACGGACGGAGCCTACACCAAAATAACTTTATAAATACTTGCTTGCTGGGCTGTTAATAAATGTATGCTTTGCTACGCTATTTTGCCTCCCGAGTCTTTCTGGTAGAACTGATGGCGTGATAATAAAACTGTCAGTACTGTCACACCTGTGCTCCATAAGGCAGCAGCAGAACACTGGTGTTGCTCAGAGAAAGAGCAGGAGACAGTGAGAGTGATTCTCCTGTCATTCTTTCTGCTCTCCCCTTGTCTGCTACCTCTTTTTGTGTCAGCACTAATGTACTGCTTTTATAAGAGCTCAGAGCAGAGAGCCCTGCTGTCTCACTGAGAACATCATGTTCACAGCTGCACACATTAGCCACTGCTTGACACCCAGACATGTGAGCATCAGTGTAGGCATTTAAACTGGCAAATGGACTTGAATTTCTCATGTGTATTTACATAGGTGAATATGCTTTTTATATACTAACATGACTTGAGAAAGAACTGTCCAACTAGAGCTGAATGGAGCTACATCCATTCAATTTTTTTTTTTGAAAAATTAATTTTATTCAGCAAGAAATGTCTATTTCAAATAAATGCTTTCCTTTCTCCAGAATCCTGAAAAAAGTAGCATAGTTTCCACTAAAATATTAAGCAGCACAACTGTTTTCAACATAATAATAAGGAATATTTCTTAAGCTCCAAATCAACATATCAGAATGATATCTGATTCTGAAGGATCATGTGACACCGAATGATGCTGAATATATAGCTTTGCCATCACAGGAATATATCATATTTGTACACCAGATGGGAAACCAGCTTAAACCATCTAAAACTGGCTTAAACAAGCAAACCATGTAGTTTAAATAGTTTCTTTTCTTTTCTTTTTCTCATAAGGGACAAGTATCAAAATTCAGAGTAATTCAGAGAATTTCAACTCTTGAGTGAACTATTGCATAAAGTGTCCTTCTCATGTTGGCTATTGAATGAACATGAAGATGAGGATTTTCATATAATGAACAAGAGGAATATGACAACCCAAGATCAAAGGTCTCCTTTAACACAGACAAATGAGACAGCTGAAATCTGAAAATTTGAAACCCCCGCTGATAATCACGAAAAGTAGCAAACACAGATAAACCAATGTAAATAACACCGCTTACGTGAGCCGCATCAGTACAACGAGGCACAAATGGGATGAGCGTTGCTTCTGATCGGCCGGACGACACAATTACGGATGATTTACCTGCTAAGACGGGAGGCGTGCTCCCAAGTGCTTCTGGGTAATGACTTTCAGTGTGACTGACATTGGAGGCGACTTAAGATGACACGGGCTTTGCGTGCCGTCGCTGGGGTAACCTTCACGCAGGTTCACGAGTTGCCATAAAGATGACAGTTCATTAACCCGTAAAACCTGAGGACATAACAAAGCAAACAGAGATCTGATAGATTCCCCTGGAAGGAAGGACAGAGTAAAGACAACAAGGATGTGGGTGGACGTATTTGCCACACACTGATCTGTGTTAGATATCTATTGACAGGGGCGTAGCAACCATTATACATTTTTTTAGAGAGATAATCATTATATTCAGCAGGCACATTTGCATGTAATTTGGAGAGATCATGTAATGGTCCGTTTAAGTCCTCGGGAAGTTCGTATTTACGAGTCGGGAAGTCGTGTTTACGACATCAGGTGCATTCAAGTCACTTTTGTTGTTGGAACAAGATGCCAATGTAACTTCTCTTAATGAACTACACATACACAGTTTTAAACTCTACTTCTAGAAAAGGAACAACAAAGAATCTACATCAGGTGTGTTTTGCTTTTTTATGTTTTTATTGGTCCCACTTTATATTAGGTGTCTACTATGTACTAACATTTAAATCAATCATTTGATCCAATGCACTTATGTACATACATGCTTATATTTTATAAATACCTGCATGTAATTACAGCTGTAATTAATGTATGTAATTACATCTATAATTACACTGTTGAGCCTTCCCTTACACCTTAAACATATACCACCAAACCTGTCCCTGTAACCTTACCCGTATCACACCTCAATAGCATCAAAAGTGTTTTGCAGTACAATATGAACACAATAAGTACTTTATTGATTCATAAGATTAATTATAACAAATTTAATAAAGAATTTATAGATTTTAATTATTATTTATGTAAATACAAATAGAAAACCGAAAAGATGTAATTTATGGCAAAATATGCTTTGTTTTCAAGGCAGTGACACAAAACAACCACATTATAGATGGTTCCTATACTGTATGTTCCCTTATGATAAATCTTTTCTCACTTTCCCACTTTTCATTTCACCAGTCCACAAACTTGACAATTGGTGATTCTGTATGAATGGTCATTGTATTAAGCGAGTGCTCTAAAACGTGGGGACACGAGAAAGCCATTGGCTCGTTCTTTTAACAAAGATGCTTTTCTATCTGGACAATTTCATTCAACTCAGCATGCATGTGATGCTCACTGGTGTGTGCTGTATGTTGCCTTAGAAATGGAAAATGTCATACTTTGCATATCGCACACTAATCAGAATAAAGTAGGCCTACACAACACACACAAAAGTTCTGCATCCATTCAACTGAGACTGTGCTCTCATCAATGTCT